>NW_005187733.1:40101-93056 GCF_000239375.1 Pundamilia nyererei
TGTGTGTGTGTGTGTGTGTGTGTGTGTGTGTGTGTGTGTGTGTGTGTGTGTGTGTGTGTGTGTGTTCCATGTACCGGAACCAAATTCCCTGTATGTGTCTGCACATATACTTGGCCAATAAACACGATTCCGATTCTGATATTCTACTGTTAAAAGTGGGGATTAAAATATATGCAGAGAAAGAAGGGGAAAAGACACTCTGTTTTGCCTCAATTTCATTTTCTTTAATAAGTGAAACTTAACATATAAAGTGAAAGTACTTCAGCAGAGTCAGTCTGTTAGGTCTGCACTCGCTGGCCTCGGTGACTCAGAGACTTATCCCCGTGAACAAAGCAAGACACTCAGAGCTCAGTCCATTTTAACTTGCAAGAGAAGCCGGTCTGGTCAGGATCTTGGAGCTACAAACTCCCCACCTGATCTCAGCCAACTTAAAAAAATACAGTGTCCCCTCGCAGCCTTTTATTCAGAGATATCAGTTACAGAAACACCCCATTGTAAAACCCATAAGGTTTCTCCTAAGAGTTAAGGGAGACATTTCCCAAAGTGTGGGGCCCGCCCCCGGGGGGGGTAGAGCCATTGCAGGGGGGGCGCGGCATGGAAAGGGAAAAAACAAAACAACGCTTGGACACTGCTTGCATGGGGCGCCCACACAAGCAAAGCAGGAGATGAAGCATAGCTGAATATGTTTCCAAACCAACTTCATTCTAAGCCAAAGACTAGAAAATATGGTGAAGCAAATCTTCCCTTTGGCTTCACCTGCACAAGTGCCGAGGTAGGTCTCCCCTGCAGAATTGGTTTTCCCTGCGTCGAGAGCAGCGCTGGGCTCTTCAAAAAACGGACAAACAGTATCCCACATTCTTGATTTTTAGTTCACAAACACTTGTTGTAATAAATAACTACTCCTGACATTTTAGAGATGTTAGCTCTTTATACAGTAAAGTTACAGTGGGATACAAATAATATCAGGCTGATCCTGCCACGATTTGCTCCCTCGGTTCAAATCACGGACAAACAGCATCCCACAGTTGTTTATGTTTTTAAACTCATTTTGCACAGAGAGGCATTTTTTGAAAAATGTATTGATAACAATGTTATTACACAGGGAAAAAAAACTACACGTAAAATAATCACACCGTGACGCCTCTGCCTTTCTAAATGGAGGGACAGTAACTGCTTGTTTATATGTAAGCGTGTAAAACCTGAAGATAGAGACAAAATACTGTTAATCTGACTATCTGCCATTCTGCAATTCATCTCCTGTAAACAATAACGTGGCGCACAGCGTGACGTGGAAAAAGGCATATACCTTTAAGGTTGCGTGATGAACTCATACGTGTGGACGAAACAGCTGCGGACGTAGCGTAAAAGAGTTAGTAGTTTATTTTCTTACTACCTGCAGATTACTTGTATTTGCTAAATTGTTTACTAAATGTTTGAGGTGTGAAATAAACCGCAATGGAGCAAAATATGGGTGTGTGTGGTTGGAGGATGTGTTAGCGCGTGTGCGAGAGAGAGAGAGAGAGAGAGAGGGGGGGGGGGGGGCAATATTTTTCTTGTAGAACAAAGGGGGGCCCAGCAAAAAAAGTTTGGGAACCACTAAATTAAGGCACTGTGTGTGTGACTGTATGCACGTATGAGCATGTGAGTGCATGTGTGTGTACGTGACTCTGTATGCATGACTTCCTGCTAGTCATATGTGGTTACAGCCGTTTAACAACATCTATAGTCATAAAAGGGTCACCTTCCCTCACCCCCCATATATCGCTTAACCCCTTTAATGGTCCACCATATACAAGCACAGGTGAGCCCATAAATGGCAGGAAGTAAACATTCCTTCTAAATAAAGAAACCAGAACCTTTACATGCAATGTGCCTGCAGTTAAACACTATAGCTATTACCATCCCCCACCATCCTAGATGTCGGGGAGGGACAGAAAAATATCTGAACATGCAGATTAGGACAAGGTTTACAGTTTTAAGCACAACAATGACAACTTTTGTCAAAATCACTCCATCACAGTCCTTCGTCATTATTTCTGTGGTTTTAGCTAATTTTGGGTCCTAGTATCCAAGGCACTTTGTAGCTCACTTAGAAAAGGCACTAATATCAAATGAAATCATCTGACTCAAGTACTGTGATATGATGCAATATTATGCTCCAATTGACCCTTTTTAAATGAAGCCTTTTCATCTTTAGTGTTCTGAAAATATTTCTGTTTGGGAGATTTCCCAGTGCTCAGCATCTAAAAGCAGGAAAAAAACAGATAAGTGGATGGATGAGTGGGTGGCTGTCTGCACATGTGAAAGTGAAAGTTTTGCAGTGACCATGACTTTCATTTACACTGCATTTCATTCTACTGCAGCCTGAGGAAAGATATGCCAGAGATTGAAAGAAATTATCAAGCCCTTTTGTAAGTAACCTTTTACTTTCTTTTTTCACCCCATGATGCTGTGAACTACTTATTCTCTGCCATGCAATGTAATAATGCAGATTACAGATAAATTACAATCAAAGTACTTTATTGAGGAAATTATACAGTCACAGTTGATTTAGTATTAAATATTAAATTACATCTATATGGTTGACATTGAGGTGCCCCTGTTATCATACTGGACTTTGTTGTTTTCTCTGTGTCTGCTGTGTCGATAGTAAGGCTGTGGAACTTTTGCAGTGCGCACTTGTGCTTTAGAAGTAGGAGTTGGGTTTCCTGCATCATTCAGTGGCACATTTAGGTTTTCTCATCTTCTCACTGAACTGAACTGAATAATAATACAGATTAGTATCTCTTGGGTTTTTTTTTCAGACATCTATACCAGTGATAGCTTTTGTAGGGCAGCTGCCACTAAAGAGAGCTTGTGATGTACATTCACCTTGTCTGTGGATAATTATGCTGAAAAATGCTCCTTTCTGTTTCTTGATCCTTCTTAGAGACATGGAACAGGAACAAGGTGAGAAAACAAGTAGATTTTTCAAGACTGTATTTGTTAAATTCATTAAACTGCATTTGGTGATTATAAAACATCATTTATTGATACTTCTACCATGATAATTATGAAGAGCTTTAATAACCAAACAAAAATCAAAATAAATAAAGAAGAAGAAGACACACCTTGTTTTAATTCACTTTCATTTTCTGTTATAACTGAAACCAGCTGTGGCGGGGTGTGGCCTGCGGTGCCGTGCAGGGAAGGTGGACGCACCTGCACGGCATCCGCAATCATGCCCCACCGACTTAAGCATAGCACTGGGTCCTGTGGTGGTGTTGTTGTTGGTTATGTTGAGCTGGCAGCGGGAGAGCTGCAGCTCTGTGTGTCAATAAAGGTAACAGAGCATGTTAATGTCACCGGGTCTGCCGTGGTCATTTACACTACCCTATTAAAATAAAAGCACTGCAGCTGAGTGCTTTGTGATTACTCCAGTAGTTTCAGCACATTTGGGGAGATCCTAATCAGCACCCTTAACAGTCCATGTAAAAAGCCACTGATAGATGATATCATTTTGTTATTTTCTTTCACCTTCATCTGGCTCAAGTAGTACAAAATGATGTTACAGGTGAATAATGTACTTAAATTTCTTTTTCTTTCATCTTTAGTTTTGTGGAAAAAATTCTATGTCTGGAAGGCGGGAAGAACAAATGGAGCTCATTCTCAAATTGTTCAAAAACTCAAAGACATCGGCCACACTGAGGTGGACTCTCCTGAAGATTGTGACTACCTTCTAGGTTTTTGTCCTATTGCTTCACGAGTTGGAACAGACATCATAGAGGCTCTCAACAACAAACCTCGTACGAAATGTTAAATCACACTAGTTTTCTTTTGTCATCACAAGTAAAGGGAAGTAATTTAAATCCATGAATGTTAAATTGGTATCACGAGAAATGTCATGGTAAGAAGTTGTAATTTACCTGTATGTGACCTACTTACATTAGTTGTCTTTTTCTCTTGTGTGTCAGATGGGAAGCTCCTGTGTGATATTCAGTTGAACAAGTAGATGGAAAATAATGGATGGATGGATGAAATAATGTAAAGGGTTATGAAGAAAAGTTTTAATGTCTTACAGCCTCAGCTCAATATCTAGTAACTTAACTAACTTAAATGTTTTTTTCACTTTTCCTGACCCATCTGATTCCACTGTCTCTGTCCTTATAGTGGGTAAACCAGTGATTCTGGTGGTGATGCACCACACTCATGATACTCGTCGTGTTGTAGCCAAAAGCAGCAGACAGGTCTACGACCCAGATGTCTGCCTCACTGTGGATTGTCTCTTTTATAATGGCATCCTCCTTAACTGCAGTCTCAATGACAACATGTGGGCTGAAATCAAGAATCATTTTGGAGTTCTCATTTTGGAGACTCAGGTACTGACTAAAAAAACGTATCTAATATTGATGTTTTGAATAAAGTAGTGGGTAGGTAGGTATGATTCAAACATTGCAGTTTGTTACAAATGCTCCAGTTAATTTGTAATTTGTATTCTAATTTTTCTTCTTCCTTTTTAGGGCTCTGACTTGCTGACCAGGATAGTCAATTGTAAGTGTGACTACAACCATGAATTTCCAATTACAGCTTTTTTTTGCCCCAGTTTTACATTCAGATTAAAATGACAATGTATGTAGTTATCCCACCTGTGAAATTAGCTGAAAAGTACCTCAAAAGTTACACAGAACAGATGCAAACTGAGGGTTTAGATTCACAGGAGGACATTAGGGCAGAATGGACACACGTTTGGAACACAACTGAACAGACCAGACATGACTGTGGAGACAGAAAGGGATCATAAAACATGATAGCTATTGCATTACCAAAGCACACAGATTAAACTTGATCATAACCTAGGAACATGAAGTAGAATATTAAAGAATCAAAAGAACAGAGAATACTATAGATTACCAAGGAAAATAGCAACCAGCTAAAGTTACAAAGAAGCCAGACCTAAAAACCAGAGGTTCTCAAAACACGAGGAACCGTAACCTCATAAATTCAAAACACTGGGCCAAAGACCCACATATGAACTTGATTCCCATCCCATTCTTAATCCATTAAATATGATATTGACCCAACCTTTTCAAATACAATTGCTTCATAGCTTCAATAGCTTTAACTAGACATTGTACAAGGTTTAGAAGTGTGTTTATGGGATTTTTTGACCATTAATCCAGAAGCACATTTGTGAAGTCAGACACTGATGTTGACAGCAATCTCTGACTTTACGTGGCCTTTATCTTTGCTGCTAAATTGCTGTCGTTCCCAATCACTTCCACTTTGTTAATTCATTAATAATGAGAAAATTTCACAACTGAATTTGTTGCACCAGTGGCATCCTATCATGGTACCACACTGAAATTTACTGAGCTCCTGAGAGCGACCTGGTCTTTCGGTCTTTCATAAATGTTTGTAGAAGCAGTCTGCATGGCTGGGTGCTTGACTCGATAAATCTGAGGTTAAGAACGTGATTGGAGCACCTGAATTCAATGATTTAGATGGGCCCATGAAAATAGAAACTTTGATATTATTATTATTATTATTATTATTATTATTATTATTATTATTATTATTATTATTTTAATTGCAGTTTCTGCCATTTGTTTTGTATTTTATATATAATATTAAAAAATACCATCTTTAATAATCTTTGTTTTTCTTCATTTTAGGGATAAAGAACCATCTACTGATTGTAGCACTCATCATTGCATTCATTTTTGTCATCATTCTAGTGACACTTACACGAGTAGACAAGGTCGAGCATGCTCATGCTGAAGGCACTAACAAGTCGTCAAGTACAAATAAAACATATGTGTGAAATAATTCTGCTGAATGTATTGTCATAATTATGCTCATAAAGAATAAATACAAATCTTTCCTGTCTTGTTGCTTTTCTGTACTTTATCTTATTAACCTTTTACTTTTTACTAAAAACGTGATTTACTAATAAATAACAATAAATATGGTGATGTGAAAAAGTGTTTTGCCTCATTCCTGATTTCCTTTTTTTTGTCACACTGAAATGAGATCATCAATCAAGTTTAAATATTACACAAAGATAACACAAGTAAGAAAAATGTTTTAAATGTAGGTGTTTATTATTAAAGAGGGAAAAATCTAATCCTACATGGCCTTGTGCGAAAAAGGGAGCCTAAGCCTACTAACTGGCTGGGCCACCCTTAGCAGCAACAACTGCAATCAAGCATTTGAGAGTCTTTTCGAGCACCGTGGGGGAACTTTGTCCGACTCATCTTTGCAGAATTGATGTAATTCAGCCACATTGGAGGGTTTTCAAGCATGAAGCGCCTGTTTAAAGTCATACCGTAGCATCTCACTCGGATCATTGTGCTTCAGAGTACATAGTTGTGGATGCACCGCACCTTCATCACGAGGTAAACAGTAAATGACACACATAGCGTGTAAGGTGACTCAGATTTAAAATATTGATTGATTTACTAATCAGTGTTGATGTTATTAAAATATTTTAAAATGCCTGTGTGTACAAAAACATTTGTAATTTTGGAAATACATTTTATGCCACTCGTCTCTCTTCAGCATAAATGTAGTTAGTTGAGTTGTTGGGTGGGGGATACTGATATTTTCTACTTCAACTTTCAGTGTCAGGTGAAGCTTGTGTTTTGGACTGACTTCATTTTTCTACAACACTGCCTCCCAGAGGTCGTGATCAGTATTGCAGATTCTAATGAGATGAACAAACAACTGTTTTTTCTTTTTAATTTTTTTTTATCAAGGTTCATCTTTAAATTGTATCACACACATTTACAATGATTTTCAATAACTCACACCTCCTACCTTTATTGTCTTTTCTCTCTCAAAACACATTCTCATCTCTGTTTTGTCTTTGTGTCTCAAATCAAAAGTGAAAGCGCTGCACTGAGAGGCGGTCGGGGAGGGGCTTTCAGCGTCTTCAGTGTGCCCGTGACACGAGTCACGTATCAAGCTCTTCCGTAAGTCGACTTTTAAAATGATTAACTAACCATATAAGGCTTTGAAGTGCTCCCTCATCTCTAACGTGCATGCACACACTCTTCTAAGGTGGTCTTTCTTTTTTCGTTTTTGACTTTGTCTGGATCCAGTAAAAGCTCGTGCAGAGCTTTCAGTGTTACCAACACGGACACATATTTACCTGCTGGCTGAATTTGTTCAACTTTTTAAATTCCCACTAAATGCTAATTTCTTCTTCCACTTGTTTCCCAACGCAAAGAAAAGAAAGAAGAAAATGGTGAGAAAATACATTTACTTTATTACGTTTGTTAAACACTTGATGGCGCCATACAGCTGACAGTTCGTGAATGCAGCATTTTGCAGCATAATAGGGAACTGTTAAAGACATAAAGAGAAGTAAAGGAGGAGTGAATCTTTGACTTATGGCGGTGGTTTCACTAGATTTGGGGAGCACTTGATCTAGTGTCCAATCCAGTCACCTGGATTGGCTGACATGTGCATTTCCATTCATTAAGAAAAGCTCACATGGAAAAAGCTACATTCACACTGACAGTAATTCACCCACTTCCTTTAGTTTTTGCTTATTTAGATCATGATTCATATAACTGGCACACACACAACATAAACTGCATAAAAATTATAAGCATATGCCTAAAATATTCTTTTTCATCCATCTCTAGCTTCGGGGAAAAAAATTATTTATCTTTGAAGCTGGAAATACAAATGGGGCTCATCGTCACATTGTTGAAAGGTTGAAAGATGTTGGCCAAGCAGAGGTGAACGCTCTAAATGAATGCGACTATCTTCTGGTTTTCTGTCCTGTTGTTTCACGAGTTGGAACGGACATCGGAGAGGCTCTGGACAACATGCCCCGTGAGGAAAATTAAATTAGTTTTTCTATTGTCTTCACTAATATTGTGAAGGAGTTGGTGCTTCTAAGTAACCGGGGAGATTTACTGACAAATCCAGTGTCAATATTGTTTCTTAGATAAGGGCTATTCTCATATCTTTTTTGGAATAATGAAAAAATAGAAAATAAAAACAAGGATTAAGAAATCGGAGGTGAAGGATCTTGTTTACTGTAGAAGAATGTTCAGCTTATATGTCCTGCAGTATAATCTAAAGATGGAGTAATCCAAATTTGTTCTGAATCATTTCATCCTGTTGTCTCTGTGGTTACAGGTGGTAAACCAGTAATACTGGTGGTGATGCATCCCACCTTCAATCCCGATTATGTTGTAGCTGAAAGCCGGAGACAAGTGACCAACCCAAATGTCTGCCTCACTGTGGACTGTCTGTTTCGTGATGGCAAGCTCCTCAAGTCTAAACTTAACAATAAGATGTGGAATGAAATAGAGATATTTTTGGAAGTTTCCACTCTCCAGGTAATGGCAAAATGTATTGATCTGTTATCAGGTTTACACATAATTATTTTGGCATATACTTAAATACTTTATTTCTTTGTTTCATTTTATTATTCAGGTTTTGTCGTTTGGAACGATCAAATGTAAGTATGATTGTTCCAGTTTCATACTATAACATTAAGGAGTGTTTCCCTAAGGGACACGTTTTAAAGTAATTATCCCTCTTTGTTTTGTCTTGATAAGTCAGCATGTTAGAATAAAGCCTACTTGCTCATGGATTGAGACTAATTCTCCAAGCCATTGCTGTATACAACAAAGAGGAATATATAGTTTAAACATATTAACGTATACTATAAATAGTCTTTTGGTGTTCAAAACTTTGAATCATAGAATTTAATATATAATGACTTTGGATTGTTTGGCCTATAAGAATGATCTGAGGTAACTCATTGCTCTTTTATTCTTCATTTTAGATTTGAAGAATCGTCGAGTACTTCGGATTGCAGCTCTAACTGCTGTAGCGATCTTTGTGTATTTCAACAGTGCTGAAATAAAAAAGAAAATAGGGCTGTGAGAGCAGTCCCTGGATAGCAAAACCAAAAGGAATCTATTTTTTAAGGTCAAGGAGTCATATGGCTAAGTTCAAGGCTAAGTTGGAAATAAGTACATAATCACATATTTTAGGTAATCGATTCAGCAACAACAACAACAACAACAACAACAACAATAATAACAATAATAAGGAGAAAGATTATTAGATGAGCACTAGGACATTTTTCTAGCCATGTCATTAATGCAGACAGCAAACTAGATGCACATTTCCATGAAAACAAATTGTCCTGTAAAACAACACTGTGCACTGTTGTACTGATATACAGTGTTGGTTTACTAAAATCACTTCACACATCCAGGGTATCTTGTTGGTTATATTGCAACTTGGTGAAGCTATAAATAAAAGCAAATCATCTCTATGACGTAATTCTGCTGATTTGTCCAAATAATCTTAT
This sequence comes from Pundamilia nyererei, assembly GCF_000239375.1. Lineage (NCBI taxonomy): Eukaryota > Metazoa > Chordata > Actinopteri > Cichliformes > Cichlidae > Pundamilia > Pundamilia nyererei. The sequence continues at coordinate 49,421 of NW_005187733.1, forward strand.
CAAAACGAAATCATTTGTGAATAATAAATTCAAATGTTTCATATTTCTGTTGCTTGTCTACGCTTATTAATTTATCTTGGATCTAAGTGTGAGTAAACCCTTACGTAACATTACATCCTTTAACCACCAATACCTTCACTGCATTTTGCCTGTAATTTATACAGACCTGTTACATTTTGTTTATATCTTCTGCTGTTATTGAATTGTATTTTTTGTTGTATTACTTTCACATCAGTAAATAATGGCGTGCAGCTCCTACATCCTGGAAATATTTGTTTATTTACAGCTGAGTTGAATTGCACAAGCCACTGTAAATAAATGTAAATAAAACAGCAAAAGAGTTTAAATGTTTCAGCATTAACTGTCCTAAACATAAAAAATGAAATGATGGTCTGCTGAGCAGCTGAGTGGAAGCCCTTCCTTTGAGTCAAAAACAACAGTAGTGCAGGGTGTGATACGGGGCGGGACAACCAATGACAAGTTGATACCATATGAACATGCACTGTGTTGCAGTGTGGATACATGAATCTCCTTTATGTAGTATTTTTTTCTTAGGTAATGTAAATATAAACATATTTGGATCTGACATTTGTCAGATCTGGACTCAAAACGTGAATCTGATACCAGTGAAAACAAGATGATATGGCCAATCTGTTCTTATTACTATCAAATTTGTTTACTAGGCCATGCAGAAGCAGCATCAGTAACCAAGAGAGCTAAGACAACACAGAGGAAAATGAAGGCTAAGTGAAATTAGCTTGGAGGCATTTCACTCTGGCTAACCAACAGTATTTACTTGCATGTTGGCAAATGTTTTTAACTTAAGAGCAGCTATGGTCAAGTGAGCTGACACTACTATTTCTCTCTCTCTCGCTCACTCTCACTGTCAGTGCATGTAGTGTAACAACAAATGCTTTTACTGCACTTAACATGTTGTCCCCAAGTCTATGAGTTTTATTAAATGTCAGCAGTTGCATGTGTTTGTGTGCATGTGTGTGATGGTTGAGCAGTAAAAGGACTCAAACTGAGAAAAGGAAAGAAGAAACTAGTGTGACTGTAAATAATAAAGCAAATAGCTTTTGTTCATTTTTAATTTAAATATTTTTGTCCTGTTGTCACTAATAAAAAAATATTAGTTATTTATTTGAATTATTTACATTCAAAACATATTATTGAAGTAATATTTGTGTTGAGACTGACGTTGCCTGAAACATTAAAAAACACAAAGCTTAATTAACAGCTCAGTTAACCTCGGTACTGCATACTCGTTAACGGTAGATACCTGACACCATTATGCTGGTATGAGAACAGAGTAAAAGGAATACATTTTGACATCACTTGTCTCTTAGTTAGAATAAATGTAATAAATTAGTTTTCAGTGACACATGAAGTTGGTGTTTTGGACTTCAGTCCAATCAGAGCCACTTTCAAATTGTCTTTTTACAACACTGCCACCCAGTGGATATATTTGTCATATTTCTTGAGAAGAACAAACAGTAGAAGTTGTTGTGAAAGCTTGGGTAAATATTAATTGTGTACACCTACGCTATATATGGTGCAATTAACCCCAATTTTTGAACATGTAGTTTGAAGACCCCAACATTGTAACTGCTAGTGTCTTTGTATTGCACACTATAGTAACTACATTTCCTCCGCTGCTGCTGTGCTCTTATCTTATTTCCTTCAGCACACAGTTATGTCTGCAGTTCCTGTTCCGTGACTGACACGCTGCCTTCAACAAACAGTGGAAGGAAGACTGGACGTGGGGGAAGGGTGTTCACTGGTCTTGAGCGTGTGATAAAATATGGCAGAGACACCAACATCTTATCAAAGTACTCCGTAAGTAAGCTTCTTAAATATTGGTTTTAGATCCTTTTTCTCAGACTGTTAAAAGCTAAATCCCAGATTATACACTGCTAAGATTTGGGGGTTTTTTCATTTGTTTTTTTATGCTGTGTTCTATTATAAGTTTGCGAAGAACAGCTGTTACCAGGATGTACGCATATTTACCTGAAGTTATTCAGCTTTGTTAAAGTCTGACTAAGGCACCTTTCTCTCCTTCCACGTCCCTACTTAGAAGCACAAATGAAGAAAATGGTGAGCAATTACATTTGTTTTTTCTAACTTAATCTCAAACACTTTACACTTCCTGACAGCACCATGCAGCAGACTAGTAAAAAGGAACTTCAAGTTTGGCGAATTGCAGAATTTGCAACTAAAATTGGAATTGCTTTTGGTTAAATGAGAGTGCATACTGGACTTGCAGTATATTCACTGCCTAGAAATGTAAATAATTGCTCCTGCTGCTCATAATTACTCTAATTTTTCATGTCTACGTCTAGTTTTAGACGTACCAGCACTGCTCAAACAGTTAATGCATCCTTACACTTCTGTGACTGCGACTGCATTGTCTTTGACCTTTTAAACTCTGGTTAAAAGCACCACGGTGTTGCAGGCCACTAAACATGCTCTGTTTTTTTCTGTACTGTTTTTACTTAGTTTCACTTTCTCTTTTAACTGGAAATTGTATTAGCATGCTAATCCATGCTAATCTAAACTGAAGGGCAGAGCTGCAGGTCTATGATTACTTCTGTGGTTTAAAGTTTAAACAGATTTTGAGAGCAGCTAAAAAAATCTATTTTGCTTAGATGGACTTCCATTAGATCTCTTCAGGTCTAATTAGATCTAAGTGTGCTAAGGGTACTTCCTGTTATTTCAAAGAAGACCTTCAAACACGTACTTAAAACCTTTTTATTCTTACAGTTAATTCTTTGTGTGTGTGTGTGTGTGTGCGTGTGTGTGTGTTGTCTTGTATTTTATTACTACATAGTTTTTATCTTCCTATCTTTTAATTTAAGCACATTGTGTCTAATGAAATTTTCTACATTAATAAAATGTACATTCATACATTATACATTCTGTAATTAACATTGAGGTGAAAAGTTGACATAATTTTTAGATTATTTTGAAACTTGCAGAATGGACTCAAGGTTTATCTTCTTTTGCTTGAAGCTGTGCAGCTACACAAAGTTAAGAACAATTATCTAATTTTTTTCCCAAATCTTTAGCTTTGGGGGAAAAGTTCTACGTCTTCGTGGAGGGAAAGACAAATGGGACTCATCATTTCATTGTTAGAAAGATGATCAGCTTTGGCCAAAGAGAGGTGAAGTCCCCAGAAGAATGTGACTACATTCTGGTTCTCTGTCCTGTTGTTTCACGAGTTGGAACCGACATCACAGAAGCCCTGAGCAACATGCCCCGTAAGAAAAGCTACATTATATTATTTAGCACTGATTGAATCTTATAAATGATTGTGGGAAGGTATTCTAAAAAATGCAACTGTATGTGACTGGTCTTACATTAGGTATCCACCCATGCAGTATTTACATAGAAAACTGGTTCAGCAACATGTGGCTCTTCAGGCAAAGAGCCACATGCAGCTTTTATGTTCTTACAGCATAGGCTACAGATGGAAAACATGTTTTGAATTTCTTGTTTTCAATCATTTCACCCTCTCTTCTTTGTGTTTTCAGGTGATAAACCAGCAATTCTGGTAGTGATGCATCATACCTTCGATATTGATTATGTTGCGGGTGAAAGCCGGAGACAGGTGGATAACCCACATGTCCGCCTCACTGTGGACTGTCTGTTTTATGAAGACAAACTCCTGAATTCCAACCAGAATGAGATCATGTGGCATGAGGTGAAGAAATTTTTGCGGGTTTCTCCTCCTACTCAGGTAAGTGACTGATCTAACACAAGGCTTATTATCAGTAAAGGATGATCACTGTGGCTGATTTCTTTCATTCTTTCTTTCAGATATTTCCCTGTCAGAACTTCATGGACCGTAAGTATGACTGTAATATTTTGTCTTTTTAATTTAATCAGTTTTTTCTAAAGTGTTTTAGTGTAGAATTCCTCTTTGGTTTAAATTTCATTAACTGTCTAATGTGATGTAATTTAGCTTTTGAACTTGATCACATTTGTTTCCATATACAGCGCTGTCAATCAGATGAATCAGAATATAACAATGGTAATTGTAAATGATACCAGACTTATTGCTCTTTTCTTCTTTCTTTCTTTTTTTTTTTTTAGGTTGGATAATACCTTTGACGGTGGCAATAGTACTTGCTACAATTTTGCTTCTGCTATTACTTTTAGACCTATTTTTAAAACGTTAAAAAGTCGCTAAAAGTGAAAGCTGATGTGGGTGTTTGTAGAGATGAGTCTCTTGATCAGTTAACAAAAGTAGAATAGAAGTGAAATGATGTAAAAACTGATTATATTGATAGATATGTGAACAAATTCACTTTACTTGATGATAATATGAAATTATGTCATTATATTTCAAGTTTGTAGTTTGAGTGTGTGTGTGTGTGTGTGTGTGTGTGTGTGTGTTTGTTTGTTTGTTTGTTTGTGTGTGTGTGTGTGTGTGTGTAAATGTGGAGGTGGGGTTAATAAATAAAAACTCAGTTCTGAAATAAATCATATTTGTTAATAGTAATAATAATATTATTATATTTATTATGTTAATAATTATGCAGCTTTATTTGATTATAATGTTGAGATTATATAATTTGTCAAGTACAAATTAAATCATGCGTATATGTGTGTGTTTTCTGTATTCATTTATTTATCTCTTTGTTTTAATAGTTTATTTATTAATTTTAGAAAAAATAAAGAGAGAAAACTCATATGCAGTATACATCTTTAGCAGTGATACCTTTGCTACATTTTCCCCAAAATATTTTGTTATACCTTTTGTTTACGTCGTCTGCTTTGGTTTTGTTTTTTCTAGAATTACTTTCCAAAAAATGAAATGTAAAAAATTAGATGAAACTTTTCTTTTTACTGGAAATACTTGGTTATTTACAGTGTTTTGATCAGTATAAAACACTGGAAATTAACCAGAAAAATATATAATTTTTAGCATTTATCGTTTTTTTATTCTACGTTTATGTTCTCATGTTCCACACACCTGTTGTATCTTTCAAAGTTCTGATATTTTAAGAAGAAAACAATGCACTGCTGGACTGTGAAAACTCTTTTTTTGTTTGTAATTATACTTTCTCCTTGCAGGCTTTCACAAATATTAAAAAGTTGTGGGTTTTCCTCTATAACTATTTTTACAGAAGATGAGTAGTTATTCAATCAGCTAACAATTATAATCACATCTTGGCAGAATTTTTTTCTTCTCACATCAAAGCTTTACTACATGTTCATTAAGGTCTCTTTCATGAATGGTTTATAGTTGCAATAGCAATATCAAATTCTGAGGTGATTAGAGATAATAAAAAAATGAATACTACAAACCACTTGAACAACATTAGATTATGAAAATGACCAATAAAAGACCAGAGTTATAGCACCCAGACACAATTTAGGCATTGCTGAATTAGCTTTGGAGATGACCACATCAGTTGCATTGGATGGGAAAACTGTCTTCACTGTGTTTCTGTGTCACTTCGTCTTTGATGTCAAAGTTGTGCTGCTGCTTAAATGTGCTCAACATAAGGGCATAGAAAGCAATGAGAAGTGTTAGAAGATGTACATAAACTCCCAGGTGTACCGTCCCTGCCTTAGGATGATAAAGCAGAGTATGCTTTATGATGGCCTGTGCTATGATTGACAAGTCAACGCCATTTGAGAATACAATGTGTTTTACAGTCAGATTCAGCCCTTGCTTCTCATGTGACTTTTCAAAGCACCAGGTTGGAACTGGGTGTGGCGTCAGTGTGGCTACATGCAACTTTCAGCTCTTTATTTTCTATTAAACACAGTAATCTTTAGAAAGTACAGAGGCACCAATCCAATTTTGTGAACATACTGTATATTTCAAATGCACAATTGACATTGTTTTATCTTGTATCAAACACTTTTGTGGTTTGTTCCTCTCATGAAATAGTGCGTCCACTAGGTGGAGATGCTGTAAAAAGATGCCACGTGAAAGGGGAACAGGAATAACGCCTGTCTTCAGATAGCAGCATCATGTGACACTGAAAGGACCTGTTTACTGACTGACCCTTTGCAAATCAAAAGTGAAAGTACTGGAATAGACAAACATTCATTGTTTTTTCAGTGTGGTGAAGAAAATGTCAGACACAAGAGATTACCAAAGGATATTGTAAGTAAACATCTGAATTTTTAAAAACAAAAAGATCTCTCTTAGGCTGTGAAATGCTGCCTCTCTGCCATGCATTAGAGTAATAGATTTCTATCCATCTAAGGTTGTTTTCTATTTTTAGCTTAGTCTTCCGGTTCTAGTAAGGGTTTACACTGAGCACCTTTTACTAACCTTGTTACATATTAACCAACTAGCTGTATTTATTGGATTGTTAAATTCAGACTAAAAGCTGCTTTCTCTTTCATAATCCCGATACAGAGACCAGGAAGAAGTAGAGCAAGGTGGGAAAAAATACAACCTATTTTCTTATTTTATGAAACACTTAATGTTGCCTCCATAACACAACACTAACTATGTAGTTGCTGATGAATAGAGCAAGTTGCAGCTGTAGCATTAAAGAATTTAAACACCAAAAGGGAAATAAAGATGAATGAGAGAAGTGGCCAGAACATAAATGCTGAGTTTGCATGCGTGCATGTAGGCGTGTGTGTGGAAATCTAAGAACACCAGTAATTCAGTAGCTTCTAGAACCATCTTTAGCAGCAATAAGTATGACTCTGTAAAAGGGTGTATTTTCTTTTTATTATGACTACAGTTATAATTGCACAGCATTGTGTGGATATGTAACAGTTTTAAAGAGTTACTTTGGAAAACTACCCACATCTTCTTTTCCTTCATCTTTAGTTTCATGGAAAACATTCCATGTCTGGTTGGCGGGAAGAACAAATGAGGCTCACTATCCCATTATTGAAATGCTCAAAAGAATTGGTCAAACTCAGGTGAATTCTCCAGAAGAATGTGACTATCTTCTGGTTTTCTGTCCTACTGTTTCACGAGTTGGAACAGACATCACAGATGCCCTGAGCAACCTGCCCTGTAAGAAATACTATATGAGATTACTTAGTATTGAATAAAACTTTAATGTAGGAAGGTAATCTGAGAAATGTAACTGTATGTGAATGGTGTAATAGCAGGATAATTAATTAAATAATTGTAGAAATGTATTTTGAGACCACAGCCTAAAAATGAAAGTTTATCTGCATCTCCCTGGTCTCTAAGGTATCCACGTCTGTATATTTAACATATTTATTTCTCATAACAAATTTGTAAGTAATAAGAAATAAATATGGATAACTAATGGATTAAAAATAGAAATAACTAAAACATATTTGGGACAAAAGGGTCATGCTTAACAGCCTTCATGGTCTGCAGTATGAGCTACAAAAGTAGAAACTTAATTTATGTGCTTCACTTTGTTTCCGACTCAGTTGATCTGGTTGCGTCTGTGCTTACAGGTAGTAAACCAGTGATTCTGGTGGTGATGCATCATACCATCAATCCTCATTCTGTTGTATCTAAAAGTCAGAGACAGGTGAACAACGGAAACGTTCATCTCACTGTGGACTGTCTATTTTATGAGGACAAACTCCTGAACTGCAAACTCAATGATAACTTAGAAGATACACTCTCCAAGCTTTTTAAACTTTCAGTTTGTCAGGTAACGATTTCTCATACTGATTTAGTATTACACTTATATGCAATGACAGAGTTGTGTGCTGTGATATTTTTAAAATCAGTGATAATGACTTCTTTCTGTCTTTCTTTTTATTCTTCAGACGATTTTGTGGTGTAAGTATGACAGTCTTGATGTCATGTTACGCCATTTTCTAAACTGATGAAAACTTTGTGGTACAAGTTTCACCAACCATATAATGTTATTTCAGTGGACATTTTGAACTCTTTCCTTCTAAACAATAATATATTTCTCTACTATCTATTTGACCCTAGGTTTTTTTTTTCTGATTTTCAGAGTCAAAAAAATTGCATCTAGTGTTGTAATGTCCATCAAAAATAAAACCATTTATAAACATGGTTAAAATTTTGAATTAAACAATTAAATATCCTCATAAGTATAGATTGTTTTATATTTAGCTGACTTATTGTCCGTTTCCTGCCTTTATTTTAGATCTGAGGAGTCTTTGGACATGGTGTTGTATTACAACAAAATGATTCATCAGGAAGTCACTGTGCAACTAAATTAAACGTAACCTTTCTGGATTGTGCTGTTATTACCTTTAATACTTTATAGTTATGAAGTTTTGGGGTAGAATTTACTGATCTATACTGTTTGTTATATATCTATCACTGTTTTATATCTGGATCACAATAGAGGTGTAATGTTGCAAACATACCAGATCTGTAGATAATCTTTACACACTGCGTGAAGATAAATTTATATATATGTATAAGAAAAAACATGAATAAAAAAAGAGTTAAGAAGTGAGTTCTTAATTATTTACTCCTTATTATGCTGTAATACTGGAGACATGCTAAAAGGCTCCAAAGTTCATTAAAAAGATGTTTTGGTTGCTAACTATACCTAGCTATACTGATGGCAAAGGAAATGTTGTGTTTTATAAACATGTATCTTCACCGGGCTGCATGGCGCTAACGCATTAACGAGCTAAACTAACGCGTTGCGGCCACGCAGCCCCACGCACGGGGCAATCTGCACGTGCGTGCAGATGTATTTGCAGTGTTTATAGTCATCGATAAGAGGTAAGGGATGTGCATCTGGTACAGTGACAGAGTTCACCGTTCGGAAGTCAGTACAGAATCTTGGGCTTCCATCTGACTTCGTGTCTCGGAGACATGGTGAACTCCAAGAGCTGGAGCTTGGAACTGCAAATCCATTCTGAAGAAGATACTCAACTTCCTGTTTTATGATTTCCCTCTTTGCTGGACTAACACGATAAGCACGCTGTTTGATTTGTGTAGGGTTAGTCAGCACCACATCATGTTTTATGGCAGTGGTTTGAGACGGGATGAATTGTCAGGGCTCTGTGTGCGGGCAGGCGGAGGTGAGGATCCAAATGCAGGACTCGTGGAGACAGGATTTCAACTCAAAAAAGCTTCTCATCTCAGCTTTATTGCTGGTAAGGAACAAAACATAAACAGAACAATGAACGCTGAAAACAGAAACACACAGGCAGGATCCAAGGGTACAACACGACACTGAGCAAAGCAAACACAGGGTTTATATACACAGGGGAGTAATCAGGGAATTGAAAACAGGAGGGAGACACAGCTGGGAGAGATTAGGGCTAACGAGACAGGGGGAGCGAAGTTAGACATACTGACATAAGTCGTAACCCTTCAAAATAAAACAGGAAACAATACACAAATATGCAGACTAAGAAAACACGGACTTTACACAGGTAGAACTAAACCTAAACCAGAATAAGCTGGAACATACTTATTAATAATCATCATCATCACCATAGTCTGACAAGAAATCAAGAAAATAACCAAAAATACAAAAGCCAAGACACGAGAAACTCAAAATGCTGGGTCGAAACGACCCAGGACAGTGGCATGACTGGGAAGAACAGTCATGCCACAGTCATGCCACAGTCATGCCACCACGTATCAATTGCCTGGAACTTGTTCCAGGCAATTGATACGTGGTTGCCAGATACAATGCTGAGACAAGAGGAGGAGATAGAAGATACTAACATCAAGACAAGAAACCTCCTTATCGTTCATGGAGGATGTCACATCAAGCCCAGCACCAGCCAAGGTAAGTACCAGAACCAATATCCGGGATGAAACAAGATCCATTAGCACCATATGTTATCTCACTAGGAGCATGCCCTGATGTTGCCTGGCATACATACAAACTGGTGAGGATCATACAAACTGCTGATTACCATTTTGAGGTGCTGGAATGCAAAATGTTAAATTGTCTAACTAGCCACGTAATTTTCTTTTTCTTTGATCTTTGGGATGTTTTTGAAATCAGCTGTGTGATCATTTTTATTCCCATTAAATAATGTGGGATCTTTTCATTCCTCACACATTACACAGTCCATAAAATTATAGATGTCAAGCTTGATTTTATTTTATTGATATTTAATATGTTTTCAAACGGTTCCTTTTCCTTTACTAAGCAGAAACAGTTTGTATCTTCTGACTATGGAATAAAGACACTTTTTATGTCTGACTGACTGACACTTGCAATTCCATTCATCAAGAAAACAAGCTCACGTCCCAAAAGACACTCATTCTCTCTGAGATGGATTCATTCTGATCAGTTTGGTTTTGCCAAGCCACATTTTAATGCATATAATTAACACACAGTATGAAAAACAAACAATTTCTCTGCATAAAATAAATAAATAAATGTAAGTAAATTAACTTACATTTATTTTTGAGGTGATGAAGTTAACAATAACTTTTAATAAGCACGTTCTATCTTGCACAGTGTAATGTTTGTCAAGGATTTCTTTGTGAGTTTCCATGTAGAGTCATGTAAATTAAGTAAGCTAACTATTTTCCTCATATTGTTTCTGATCGATTTTATCCAGTTATCTCCACACTCACAGGTGATAAACCAGTAATTCTAGTGGTGATACATCATGCCTTCAATCTCATTATGTAAGAGATGAAAGCTGGAGACACTAAGAATCCAAAGTCTCTATGAGCTACCAATATCATTTAATAAGCAAGGCAAGGCAAGGCAAGGCAAGTTTATTTGTATAGCACAATTCAACAACAAGGTGATTCAAAGTGCTTTACAGAGACATTAGAAACAAAAACAAATAAAAAGCATGATTTAAAATTGATTAAAACAAGCAAACTAACTAACTAACTAATAAACAAACAAAGAAACAAAACAGTACCGGTATATAAAATCAAAACAGATAAAATCAGAACAGTAGATAAAATCAGTAGTTAAATGTAAGTTTTGAAATTTAAGCTTAAAAGTGTGGATTTGGTGTTTTATTCAAATGCAGCTGAGAACCGGTGAGTCTTCAACCTGGATTTAAATAAACTGAGTGTTTCAGCTGATCTGAGGCTTTCTGGGAGTTTGTTCCAGATATAAGGAGCATAAAAGCTGAATGCAGCTTCTCCGTGTCTGGTTCTGACTCTGGGAACTGATAAAAGACCGGATCCAGATGACATGAGGGATCTGGAAGGTTCATACTGGGTCAGGAGGTCACTCCTGACCTATTTTGGTCCTAAACCATTCAGAGCTTTATAGACCAGCATCAGGACTTTAAAGTCTATCCTCTGACGGACAGGCAGCCAGTGTAAAGACCTCAGAGCTGGACTGATGTGGTCCACTTTTTTGGTCTTAGTGAGGACTCGAGCAGCAGAGTTCTGAATGAGCTGTAGTTGTCTGACTGATTTTTTAGGTAGACCTGTAAAGATGCTGTTACAGTAATCAAGCCTACTAAAGATGAATGCATGGACTAGTTTTTCCAGGTCCTGTTGAGACATCAGATCTTTTATCCTTGAAATATTCTTGAGGTGATAGTAAGCTGACTTTGTTATTGTCTTAATGTGTTTTTCTAAGTTTAGGTCTGCATCCATAATATGAGGTTTATGAGATTTGTAGTTCTTTGTTGCATCTTGATTTTCATGAGTAAAACAAAATAATATCCATATTTCAAAGGGCAATTTCCTGGTTCAAATTTGATCAAACTTATAATGTAACAGGATGGGCCCAAATTACTCAATGGGTGTTCTGGGCAGAGACCCAGAGGCCCATGCACAGGAAAATGAAAAACAAATGAAAGAAGAAGTAGAAGACAAAAATAAATAAATAAATAAATCTAGAATTATTGTCTAAATTAAAGCAATATAAAAACATTACTTTTCTCCCCTCATTATAACAAAATGTAACATGTAGCTGGAGCATAACACAGAGTAATTCCTATTTACTTGCCATATTTTCTCCTAGACTGCTGACGCTAAAAGTCTCTCCCAAACTCAGCTTGGTAGTGAGATTATCCTAGTTCCAAAATGGAAAACATGGAATTTAGGATATGGAATAAAGAGTTGCCGCTTTTAAGAAAATTTCCAACTCCCTTTATTTTTAACTATGTCAGGATAAAACCACTGCAGTTTATGATAATATGCAAGTTAATCTTGAGGTTAGTTACAACATGGGTCACAAGCCGATTGGTTTAATGACCTCAAATGTGTGTGCTTTCATCGGTCATGATTGACACTTATATGGGAGGTACTGTCAAGAAGTGAGACATGTGACCAAAGTGGTGCAGGCAAGAGATGCTGAAAGGAGGAAGAGGAGATTGTTGGGCACACGGAGGAAGAGAGACAAGAGATAGCAGGTATGTTTAAGGGTGTTTGTGTATGTGTGTGTGTGTGTGTGTAGGGGGACAATTAATATGTGAGTGCACAGATTCATTCTTAACTGGACATAAATGATGATCAAAGGTTGTATATATGATAAATTCATCAAATCCCAGCCTCTAACACAGTGCGCTGAATCTTAGCTTTGAATGTCCAGTATATTCTAATCAGTGCAATTTAAGCATTCACTTAACCTACAGTATCTAAACCTGTGTGGGAAATGTGTGGTAAAGACACAGATAATGAAATTGAATTATTAATACAATATACATCATGAAAAACGAAAGCCGAAATTGATTCAGTTTAGTAATTTTTTCTGTATGCTCTGTGATTTTAAAGGCCTTAAATTCAGTGATATATACTGTAAATGATTTTCTCAGAGATCTTAAAGTAGTTAAATCACTGCTGATAGTCTGGCTGTTTATATTTTCACATTTTTGTGTCTGTAGGGCTGCTTGATGATGATTTGGACTCCTCTGGGAGATGAGGACACACCCACATCTGTTCCATACTGCAGCCATTGATGGTGTGACAGATGCACACACTGGAAAATCAGCACCTGGACTTCATGCAGGAGAGACGGCCTCAGAGATGGACCAATCAGAGAGCTCCTTACATCCCACAGTGTGGCAAATTTCGAATAGCTGCAGTATTTTTAAAATGAAGTTGTTAATCTAACAGCTAATCCAAAGGTTAATCCCTGAGCGAACAGGAATCAAAAATGGATTTTGAAATCCAATTTATTAAATTGGAATTCAAAAATGAATTTACAAATGGAGAATTTATTCTACAATTCAATATTTAAGCACAGAATTCTTTATTTCGATGTGCACGTGGCTCTTGTGGTCCTCCATAGTTTTTAGCTTAGCTTCATCAGCTCCAAAAAGATATTATGTCATGGTTTGCTAAGAGGACTCGTGTACAGGACACACTGAAAGCAGGTTAACAATGTTTAACTAACAAAGTCAATATCAATTGAAAACAGCTGACATAAACCAAAAAAATTTCTTTGAAGCAAAACTCAGAGAACTGTTAGTCAAAAGCAGGTAAGTAGCTGAGGTTTCTTTGATAATTTCACTTTAAGCTATATAAAGTTTCTATGAACTTGGCTTTAATATCATCGATTTCCTCGGATACAGTACTGTACGAATGCTTTGAGCCAACCTGACTTTCTTTGTATTTTTTCTCCAATAGGCACACCTCATTGTAGGCTTTGTTGAGGACCTTGTACTTGGCTTCTTTCATCAAAATTAGTTTTTGTTTACTAAGCCCTGTAACACCAGCATGAATTATTCAAACATAAAAAAGGCACTCAATTCCATACTTACCCTTATTCACAACAACTTGGCATAGAACTGACTGAAATTGTGTCTCTAGGGACTTTGTCTGTCTGTCTGTCTTTGCCCATCAGAGACCCATCATTTGTCATTTCTTTTCTTGTCATTTCTGCAGGGAAGGGGTGGTGCAGCAGGTTTGAGGGGCAATGCCAGTAAGGCTGGGACACGAGCCGCAGCCTCATCCAACTTCTTTTTTTTCCAGGTGCCCAGCCACCCTTCAGTTTCATCATATCATCCCAAACAATAGCTGTAGCTGTCATGAACTCCTGCCTGCAGAACCTCCTCAACAATGAGGAGTTCATTAGAGACGTCAGCCGTCAGGAGACTTTGTGGAGAGCAGTCTCAGAAGCTCGGCTCTTAAGGTGCGCTACGTCAACCTTCTACTTTCTTCAAAAACCTGAAGAACAAAGATATCTAACACCAGAAATGTCTGTTTACCCTTTCCTTGTTACAGAAGGCTCATGGACATCAGGGACTGTCATGAATCAAGAGATTATGACCTTAAAAAACGCCGCCTAATATCTTTTAAGAAGGCATTCAGCAAACAGGTTCCTGAATACAAAGGCAGTGCGCAGAAAGTTATTTGGACATTTTGTTTTTTGCTTTACCTTCTGATGTTTATGTTTATGTTCTAAATCTCCTCTGTGTTTTTCTTTTAGGACGCTCATGAATTCCTAACCTTGATCCTCAATGAGGTGAAAAGCCTCTCACCTCACCTGAAGAGGGAAGCAGCTCTCCTGGGCCAAAGTTATACCTGCCCAGTAGAAGACCATCATGTTTTCAAAATGGAAAACATGAGGACATACAAGAGGTAAGCCAGTCTTTCAGAAACACAGGGCTGATTGCAACATTTTCATATACCTCTTTTCCACCTACCTGATTGTTACTTTAACTACGTTACTCCTTAAATGTGTAGCTGCGGTCACCAGTCATCACGCCAGGAGGAATTCACAAGCTTGTCTCTTGACCTGGTTCCAGAGGGGGACATACTTGAAGGTAAGATCACAAATTCGAGATGTAGTATCACTGATCTTAACACACCTTTTTTGTTTGTGTTTCTGTGCATATGTTGTGATTTTTTTTTCTACCATAAAGCCTGTTTTCTCTGTGCTGTTGTTTAGGAACAAAAAATCGAATTTACCTGTGACTGTGGAGGGACGACCTCGGAAGTGAAGCCGTCTTTTGATACACTGCCAAGGTGAGTAAGGTCACATCAGAATTGATCGACTGACCTGATTTCCAAACTGCGGCGAACTAAACATCAGAGTTTTTAAGACAACACTTGAGCAGTCATTTTGCCCCATCTTCGGTTTGTGTTTGACACTCATTCTTCTTATTTTGTACCTTGGGTTTTTTTTCTTTTTTGCCAGAGTTCTCATCTTTCACCTGAAGAGGTTTGGCTTTACAAAAACCCACAAGCTTCAGAAGGTGAATGACCCCGTCAGGCTACAGAGGGACTTGGTGGTGTCATCCAAACAGGTAAAAACAGACTGCAGAACATCTCAGAGAATCAGCTTAATTATCGCACTGATGTGAGACTTTATGAAACTGATCTTTGGATTTGTTCCTTCTCAGGGTGATGGCCGTTATGGACTCATGAGGATCATTAGTCACTATGGAGGCACAGAATCAGGTAAAACAACTGACTTGTTACAAACAGAAAATGATTTAACAGAACTTGCTACTTTTGAGTGAAGGACTCACACACAAAAGCTTTTGATGTTTTAAGAAGCACTAAGTCCAAACCACTGTTTGCTTGAATCAGTTGACTTTTAGAAGTTGGATTCATTTGTCTTAATGTGATCTCAGGACACTACATCTGTAATTCTGTGCATCCTGAGGAGAGTCCACAGTCTACATCAGATCCTTGGCTCACCTATAATGATGCACAGGTGCTCCACACAACTGGATCAGCAGTTTTTGAGGAACAGCAGCAGTCTGCCTACATCCTGTTTTACAAGAGAAACGTAAGAAGACACAGCAGCTGAGAGAATTTTGAAATGTCCTATCACCTTGTTAATCATTTTTCTCTTCATTCTAAAACAGGATGTGGAATGAAGTTAGAGCCATCATCATGCTGAGAAGGAACAACCGTCATCTCAGACCGCTGGTAAGTATTGCCCTTAGGAGGAAGGGTCCTCCCAGAGAGCATGGTTCCTCCCAAGATTTCTTCCTCCAGGAGGGAGTTTTTTCTTGCCACCGTCGCCCCACATTCACCGGTCTCATCAGCAGAGACATTGTTCACCTTCTAAGACCTGGACTTTTTAATGGCATGCATTTTTAATTTCTCTGTGCCATTTTGGGTTGATTGGGACCTGATGAATGTAAAAACAAAGAATTACCTGATTTTTTTTTTACCTGATTTTTATTTCGGTGAAAAATGAGATCCACATATGAGGACATATGGCAGCATGATGTCCTCATACATGAATATCAGGCCTTTGTATAGCAACATTTTATATTTTGGTCTAGACAACCCAAAATGTAATGTCCACATATATGGACTCCAGGTCCTAGGAGGTTAAAACAAAGTCTACTAGTGGTGCACCACTACTAGAGATAGTCAGGACCGGTGTTTGGCTTGCTCTCTGGGAACAACAAAAAAAGAAACAAATAAATTAATAATAAAATAAAATAAAGATATTATTCATTTATTTTTTTATTTTTTATTAAAATTAACGTAACAACAAAAACAAAAATAACTAATAAAAACTAAGTAACTAAGTATTCAACTGTGTTTTGTGAAATTTGTAATGAGTCTCAGTTAAGTTGATGTCACAGAAGTTTCTGAATCAACCATTTAGATTGTTCAACAAACAGATTTACTCAGGTAAAGATGGTAAGCTGGAGCACTGGTACCCTTCTAGTTCAGTTTAAGTTTTTAGACAAATATTCCCTCATTCAGTTGCAGTTTCTGCTTACATTATACATTATTTAGCTGCAAATGTTTAGCTGCAAGTAGCAAAGTCCAAAAGTGACTACATTTCCACTGCACTCTCTCCAGAAATGGCATATAGAACTTTTGATCAAATTAGACATTTATCCTTGAGAAATCCATGAAAATCTTTAATTGTACCTTTTATAAAATTTTAACAAGTTACTGTCTCCTGCTGCATGTTTCCTGTTTTGGCTGAACTTCATCAGCTCAAAAAACACACCGTGCTGTGGTTTACTGAAAGAACTCACGTACAGGACACACTGAAAGCAGGTTTACAACGTTTAATTAACAAAGTCAAGATCAGTTAACAACAGCTGAACGAAAGATTTACTTTTTCTCGTCGGTAAAATGGTCAGATGAGGTCCATGCCAATGTGCTCAAGTGGTACCTCCATTAAGGGCAGTAAGGGCAGTAAGGGCATAAAGGGCATAAAGGCACTTTTGGAATGGCCAGCTGGTTCACCAGCTGACACCACTGGACGCACACCATCAGCGCACATCCAAACAGATTCCTGGCCAGTAAAATCGATCAATTTTTGGGTCCAGAGTCTTATCTTATTCCAGGTGACCAGCCATCGAGTTGTACCTAAAAAAATCATTTCTCAGTGGCTCTTCTGCGACCAACAAGTAGATGTGTTCTTCCATTGTACAAGTGTCACGACACGTTCAACATGGTCTGTCGTTACAAAATGTGGAAATGTCAGGGCGCACTATTTGACTATCAGCTCTCATCATTTGATCAAAGGGCGAATTGCATAGTGCCATTATCTTCTGTGTAGCGAATTGCTGGAACCGGCAAGCTGAACGCGGCCCAAACGCCACATGTCCCTATTGGCTGTGTGTGCAGCCCTGCATACTGCCCTATTGAGCTACTAAACCCCAACCAATCAGTTCTGAGATTTAAGGGGTATGCTAGCCGTCAGCTAACCGCAGCCGTTACTCTATGCATTTCCCCCCGATCTTTCATTTCCACCAGTACTATGGGGTATTTGTGAATATCCATGACTGACCCAGACAGGTCGCCAGCTGGTCTCTGGCCAGGGTGATGGCAGTTTCGAGGTTCACCGGCTAGTGATAGCAGACTCACTTCACTGTCCTGGCCGGCCCCCCCCCCCCCACAAATTTCTCTAGCACTACCATTTTCAGCAATCCAGCCTTTCAAAGTGTGGGGCCAGGCTGCAGCCACCTGGTTTAGGCAGAGGACTGGTCTTCCAGCCCTATTTGCCCCATGAAAGTTGCTGTGATGGTCTTCTGGAGAGACTGATGGCAGCCACTTGCAACAACCGGAGGGCACGTTCTATCCCTGGCCACCAACACACCTCCACCAAGCGTTGGAAAACTTCCAGGAAAAGCTTGCTGTTGATTTAAGTCAAAATATATTTGCTGATGTTGAGTGTGTGGATATTCAGAAGGACACCCATTCCATAATACATCATTTCCATAAGTGTAAAATCACCAATTATGTTGTCATTAATGTCCAAAAACAACTTGGAGTTTATCACAGATGCACTTACTTAGAGAAACAATGTGAAGTCTGCTGGACACTGCTCAGAAACCTGATTGTTACAAAATGTTCCCTGGAATGGGAAGCTTTAAATATTACCTTCCTTCTTTGCCTAAAACAAAAGGCCCAGATGATGAAAATGTGTGATTTCTGCTACTTTTGTCAAATGTTGAAACTGAAAAGTAATGTGCTTTGAGATGATGCCATTGATGAAAATGAGATTTGGTTTAAATGAACTTAAATCAGTAGTGTGATCTCCAGTCTTGATATAAGGAATGAGAGAACTGACAGCTGTTATTTTAATCCGCCTGTTTCAGTTTTTTTTAACTCATTTAAATCATAAAGTAATGTGGTAACATCTGGACTGACGAGTTTACTGTCAGCATTTTAATCGCTAGTTTAAAGGCTGTAGGCTGCAGCCATTGCTCTAACACTGTATAAGGGTCGCAGATGCCAACAGACTTAATAAACAAATCCGTAAGGCCAGCAATGTTGTGGGGATGGAGCTGGACTCCCTCAAGGTGGTGTCGGAGAGGCGGATGCTGTCCAAGATAAAGACAATGTTGGATAACACCTCCCACCCACTCCATGACATGCTGGTCAGTCACAGGAGCACGTTCAGTGAGAGACTGAGATTACCGAAAAGCACCACTGAACGACACAGGAAATCTTTCCTGCCTGTGGCCATCTCTCTGTACAATGCATCCACCTAACACACTGTTTGCTGCTACAACTACACATGTCTTTTCCAGCTATTTATTTATGAGTGACTTATGTATGTATGTATGTATATATATGTATATATTGTACTATTCTTAGTTAGTGTATTGTCTGTCTTGTCTTAATGTTGGTTTATAATGGAGCACTGTAACAAAAAATAATTTCCCCCAGGGATCAATAAAGTATTCTGATTCTGATTCTGATTCTGATAAATGTAACAGGCCTCAGTGCTGGTTCTAATAGTCTGAGCTGCTTCCAGCTTTATTTGTGAAGAGCACAGCAGCTTACAAAATCACGTAGCTAGCTCGTACAGCTGCCACGTAAAAAAATTCATAAGCTAAGATGACCTTAAAATAACGGGGCTACGTGCGGTGATGCTAGCGTTAGCCATGTTAGCACGTTACCGTCAACAGGTGGTCAGACTGCATAAACAGGCACTCAGTCAGTGGTTGCGCTCTCCATTTCGCTGCAGGGTCCCTTCATTCTTCACATATCCGTGTTGAGCCGAGTGAACGGCCTTTGTACAAGTACACACGCTTAGCAGGGCGAAGCTATGAGCTAGAAAAATCCAGGCAGACAGCCTGTGTCTGTCCAACCAATCAGAGAGCTCCTTACATCCCATGGTGTGGCTAATTTGAATAGCCACAGTATTTTTAAAATGAAGTTGTTAATCCAACAGCTAATCCAACAGCTAATCCAAAAATTAATCCTGAGCAAACAGGAAAGGGAAATGGATTTTGAAATGCAGTTTATTATAGTGCAATTGGAAAAAGGTTTTTGAAATGAAGTTTTTAAAAAGCATTTTAAAAATCAGTTTATTAAATTGGAATTCAAAAATGAATTTACAAATGGAGAATTTTATTCTACAATTCATTATTTTGGCTCTTGTGGTCCTCTTGTGTGGGCATGTGTGGAAGCACATGTGTATGAGTGTATACTGAGGGGAAACTGCACGCCCGAGAATGTGGAAGAAATACAAAACAATTAAAGCTCTGTTAAGAGAGTGCAGTGCTAGCAGGCATCTCATATCAGGTGCAGCAGAGACCCAACAATGGAATGCTCTGAGGTGGTGAGCAGATCAATGTCAGACGTCTCACTTGTCATGAAAAAGGCCCAGATGCTTCACTTGATGGACAGTCTGGACACATTAGCCATTCAAAATGGACACAAGTCATGAGAAGGTCAACTTGATGCCTTCAACCTTGCATGAAATGCCTGCAATTTCCCTGCAAAGTCTTTGATGAGAATCGTTACTGTTTGCTCTGATTTTTTTCTGGCCTGGTTCACTGGTCAGGTCACACAGTAAGAGCCAGTTTTATCATTTCTATTTATGGTAATGCCTCCAACGAGCACAGCTATAGTCTTTAAATGAAACATGTTATTCTATTAGTGTTGCTGTATCCACGTGATTTATGTGAATAAGTTCAAAACTTTACATATACTGAAATTGATTAACTTATTTCATGATCTGTGACTGAGTTGTAAAATATGGCAGATGATTTAGTCCTCTATTGTCTTTATTTAGACTTATCTATCTTTGACGTGTGAAAAATATTCCAAGCTTGTAAGGATGACTGCACAATCTTTATCTTACAAAGTTACCAAATATTTTCCAAAATCAGTTTTAAAGACAAAGTGCGGTAGCATAAGACATGGGTGGTCTTTGCTAATATTTAATGAACTATTTAGGGTAAAAAAATAGCAGAATTTATTTGCCTCTCTGTATAACATGCTTCAACGCTTTTACTTATTTAGATCTATTGGATGATATATTGATTTTACTGCTTTCCAGAGTTACCACCGAAAAGTTGTCGGGTTTATGGAGAATGATCTGAAAAGAACAAAAACATGTTGAGTGGCAGCTGACTGTGGTTAACACTGGAGGGTAATAATGCTGTTTCTATCACTCAACAATTCATTATGTACCATTCTAAATATCAGCCTATTATCTAGTATCCATTCTCTCCTTACTGTAGTAGTTGTTGGAGAGACAGTCCAATATGTTGGCTGATGGTTTTTGCATTTGATAGTGTCAACTTAAGTACACCACTACTGCTTCCATAGGAATGAACACTTTGAAGCCTAAATCATGAAATAATTGCCAGAAAAACCTTTAAAAAAAAAGGTCTTTATTTAACCTTCTTTTGTTTATTGTTTTTGTAATCATTTAAAAAATAAATCACATTCCAATTTGCATATATGACATTTAATTTGTATCATATCTGCCCATTTGCTTGTTTTTTAAAATTTGTTTATTTAGGTTTATTTAGGTTTTTCAGGGGGGAAAAAATCACACTGATGATGTTGAAGTCCCAAAAACTGGCAAAAAACTGTATGTATCAAATGTTATACACTAGGCGTTAAAGGGTTAAAAGGGCACAGGACTTACTGGAGTACTTCTGCTGCTCATTCCTGTGCAATATCCCATCTGACCTCCCGTCATATTTCTTTTCAAGATTTTCTTATTTAATCACTAGTGTACATATATTTATATTTATAGATACATATATATTTAGTCATCTTTTCTCTTTTACCATGTCTCTCTAATAGTTTGCTCCTTACTATTTTTCTATTTTCTTTATTATTTTATTTCATTTTATTATATTTTCTTCTACTGTATCATGCTGCTGAGTGACTGCTGCTCATCATACACATTTCATTGCAATGTTGACCGTGTGCTAACTTGCATATGACAAATACAAACTGAAAACTGAAACTGAAGACTGAAAACTGGAGTACTATGAAAACGTCCTTTTTCAAATGACTGCATAGTTAAATAATGCTGCTGTTTCAGTTAGGTTGCTAAAGGCTGTGAAGTAGACATCAGAATGTTGTTAGCCGTGTTTTAAAATACGCTCTTTTCTAAGCTAACTTCCTGTTCAGCTGAAATCTTCTTGGTTTCCAACAGTGTTTGGGCGTTTCAGCAGTGTGTGTGTGTGTGGGAATTTCAGTAGTGTGTATTAGAAAGTTTCAGTAATGTTTGTTTGAGTTTCAGTGGTGTGTTTGTGAAAGTTTCAGCAATATTTGTCAGATAGTTTCACAAGTGCAAGCACTTCCGTAATAATGTCCCTAGCGCCGCCTCACACTCTAGCGGTATTTCCTCTTTATTCATCTAAAGCGGAACTCTGAACAAGTGCAACAGCTACTGGGAGAGAAGTGGTGCAGCAAAGAGACGCTGAGAGGAGGAAAAGGAAAGCATCAGGCACAAACAGACAGTGAGGGAGAGAAAGCGAGGAAGGAAAGGTCTGTGTGTGTTTGTGTGTGCTGGTGTACGTGTGTGTGTGTGTGTGTGTGAGGACACTTACATTTAACATAGTTTCATGCTTATAGGAAGTGAAATCCTCTGCAAACCACAGAGATGACTGTGTAAAGAAAACCCGGACCAGCCTATCGGGCACCAACAACCATGCCACATTCAAAGTCACTTCATTCGCCTTTCTCCACCATCCTGATTAGCTTAGGTCATCTTCACCATGTCGACCTGACTAAATGCACTGACTTGTTGTAATGTGATTGGTTGTTAATAATAGTATATTTAATAGTGCTTCTTTTGTGGCAATCATATCAAGAAATAATGTTTCCAAATCTCAGTAACTGTCTGCTGATTTGCTTTGCTACATCAGACTAATGCAGGTAATACATCTCTAAGATATTTTGTAGTATTCTTGGCCAGGAAAATCTTATACAAAGCAACTGTGGCTATGAGGAATCTGCGATGCATATCAACACATATTGTGTTTTGTTATTGTATTAAATTTTGTTATATTATTCTGATTAAAGGTTCCTTTCAGTTTATCCTTTCTCAGGGACATGGAAAAGCAAAAAGGTAAGAAAAAAGGTTAATATTATTAATGAGAACAAGCTACACTTGGCAATTATGATAGAGAACATTTCTAACTGCTTTTTTAAAAATCTTATGATTAACTGAGTGTGCAGATAATTGTGATTGGAGTTTCCCCCTTATTTCAATGACTTTGAGCTACACGGGTCACACTGATGATGTAGAACTTTTAAAAACTCACATTTATAATATGGTACACTTGGTGTTACAGGATAAAAAGGAAGTAACTATAGAGGCCAAACCCTGGCTTCTGGTGAACTGGATATGTGATCACTTGTAGTATAGAGATTGCTGACAGTCTCTGTGAAATCCATTGCTCAAGCTCCATTCAGGGTGCTCTAGTGACCAGTCAGTGACCCCACTGGCAACTAGAAGGTACTGGGGTGTGCGTGTCACTGACTGGTCTCTAGGCCAAAAGTCTAATGTAATTAACACATCTAATAAGCTAAACACAAAATATAGAATGTATAATATCGCTCATTGTGTGTAAGATGTGTGGCTTCACACTTGTCTTCTTCTTCTTTTTAATTTATCTTTAGTGTTGTGGAAAAGATTCTTTGTCATCTCGGCTGGAAAAACAAATGAAGCTCATAATTCTTTTATTAAAAGGCTTAAAAGTATCGATCAAATGGAAGTGACCTCCGCAGAAAAATCTGACTACCTTCTGATTTTCTGTCCTGTTAATTCACAAGTTGGAGCAGACATTGCAGAGGCCCTGGACAAGATTCCCCGTAAGAAGTCCTTATTCACTAGTTTTTCAACTGCCATCAGAATTCTAGAGAACCTATTCAAAATAATTATATAAAAATATGAAAATTTGAAAAATATCATAGCAAAAAATAGAGCATTCTATCTGCATGTGACAGGTATAACATTAGGTGCCCACTTCCTTTGTATTCACATTTGTCAAAAGACATGCACTGTTTTTTTGTAATTAGAAAGCGAATGAATGGACAATCTTCATGTATTAAATCAAACTTGCTCACTTTTCCATAAAATCTTAAGATCATGATCAGAGTAACTATAAAAAACAACAACATAGGAAAACTATTCCTGCAGTATGTATCAGTTAATGTGAGCAGACTAATGTCACAGGGAGTACTGTGGTTCATTCAGTCAATGCTGCTAGTACATTTGAAAAAACCTGTGATGAACATTCATGTAGTTCTTCTTTCTTCTTCATTTAACGTGCAGGCCAAGACCAAAAAATCTTGTTTCTGAATCATTTGATCCTGTTGTCTCTCTGCCTACAGGTGGTAAACCTGTAATTCTGGTGGTGATGCATCACATCTCCAATCTTGAGCATGTTGTAGCTGAAAGCTGGAGACAGGTGAAGAACGAGAATGTCCACCTCACTGTGGATTGTCTGGTTTATAAGGGAAAACTGTTTGATTGCAGCTTCAATGATATCATGTGGCGTGACATTGGGAAGTTTTTCAGAGTTTCCATTCACCAGGTAATTTCTATACATACAGTCATGCTTGGTACTATTAATAACAAGCAAACAAACAACCCCACCCTCAATGTAAACCCAAACATGATTATAACTCTTTGTTTTATTCTTTAGCTCATTCAGACTTCTAAGTGGCGAAAATGCAGTTGTAAGTATAACTGTAATGCTTTTGTATATTTCATCAAAGATTGCTTTTGTCGCTTTCCACATAGTAAAGTTGTACGGACATTGGCATTAATATTCAGTAACTAATTTCAAACTTATAAATGTTTAACTTATAAATAACAAGCTCTTTTCTCCCCGTAGGTTACACTGACCCTCTGATACTGGGTGTAGGTTTTATAATGTGTATTATAATGGTGGCAACTGTGACTATGGAAGTAGTGCGAAGGATGATTTAGATGTTACTGAGCTGAATGTTTTTTTTTTAAATCTGGATCATAAAAAAATGAAAATGATATAATGATAAGAGATCTGCAACTTTATGCACAGGGCTACATGTTCATTGAAAAAACGTGTTGTGAGTTTGACAGTGAGATCTGAGATGCTAAAATGTTCTAAAAGAATAACTTGCTGCTCTTGTCCAATACTTGTGTGAAAGAAATCCTCTCTGAAGAGAAGTTTGTATCCAATGTTTCAGCCAAAGGTGCTATGAGATCAAAGTTTTTTAAAGTTCAACATGTGGCTATATTTCCAGTTCACAGTCTCTTTTTGCTTCTTCTTAAGCAAAGCATTTCCCCTGTGTATTGCTGTATGATATAATGTTCTGGTTAAGATTTAGGTTTTAGTTGAACAGATTAGTAACAGCTCAGAAAGTAAGGATGCTGTTTTGTGCAATTTTATTAATTATATTTAAATTATCTGTGATGAATACAAATCAGTTGTATATAGTGTTTTAATTTATTTTATTGTGTACAGTATCTTATTCTTATCATCTTATCTTATTCCAGTGTTTTGTTTTTTTTCTTCAAATTTTTGCTATGTAACTTTACACTGTCCACTTTCTGCTGTAACAAATCAAATTTCCCACGTGTTGGACTAATAAAGGTTATCTTATCTATATTATCATATCTTATGATGCATAGTCATCAGATTTAAACACAACTGGACCAGCATGTTTTACAGTTTTCCCTGCCACAACAATCAAAACACCAAAGGAGGGGATCTATTTTTGATAGCATATTTTTGAAGCATGAATTTCCTCTTTCCAAACACGTGGAAAATAATGGCAAGGGACAATAAAACTTGTCTAAAATCCAGCACAACCTGTTTACAGTTTATATTGCTTTTCCTTTAAATTCTCACCTGACCCATTTCTTTATTCCACAGTTTTACACTCTGTTAACCCACTTCCCCTACTGCTGTGTTCTGATCTTATTTTTTTCAAACACTGAAAGAGTTAACGTTCCTGTTTGGGCAGTTACTTTAAAATCGAAAATGAAAGTGCTTCACAAACAGGGAAGGACGTCACTCCCTTTTCAGTGTTCGAAGGATATACCAGAGACTGTATACTCAAGCTATTGTGTAAGTGAATTTCTCAAAATCGTTCCATGTGAAGCTGTGAACTTCACAGCTCTAGCAGGTCCAGACATATACATATTCTCTAGGCCAATGTTAGCCTAGCTTTTTAAAAAGTGAACAGAAAGTGAAACTGCTGACCATGATTATTCATTGTTGTTTTGACTAAAGGCTCCTTTCTCTTCTCCCTCCTCAGAGACATGGTACAAAGACATGGTGAGAAAATATGGTGCTTTTGAATTTTTAAGTTTTATCTCCAAAAGTTGATTCTGTTCATCTGGACGTAGCGTTTTCAGTGGGAGAAACGTTTCCCCCACTGAAAACGCTACGTCCAGATGAACAGAATCAACTTTTGGAGATTTACTTACCTGGATGATTGAGCATACATCAAGACTTTTTAAGTTTTACTTTTCAAAATTAAAGTTGTCAGATATTTCACTATTAAAGACAATAAGCTTTATTTAATAATTACACTTGAAAGGATATAAAGTTGCAAGCATTATTTTAGCCACAGCAGGTGGTCTGGTGGAGGCTTCAGTTTGCAGCTAAACAAGGAATTAATGGAAACCAACGATACTCACAGTAAATTCTAATGGTGGTATAAAAAACTAGAATTATCCCACTTTAATTTTAAATTTTGATTTTCACTATGGCCAGCACTGTGGCACACTCTGGAACTGTTGCCTCATAGCAAGAAGGTCCTGAGTTTGACTCCTGGCTGGGGTCTTTCTCCCCGTGTTTGCGTGGGTTCTCTCTCGGTACTCCACCTTCCTCCCACAGTCCAAAGGCATGCAGTTAGTCGGGATACGTTAATCGGTAACTCTAAGTTGCCTATAGGTGAGTGCAGATGGTTGCCTGTCTCTACATGTTAGCCCTGCGACACACTGGGGATCTGTCCAGTGTGTACCCTGCCCTTTGCCCTGCTCTTTAGGGAAGACAGGAATATAGATGCATGAATTCGATCTGGTTCTTCTTCAAAATATCTGGATTTAGATTAGCACTGTTAAGCACTGTTTATATGGTTGATACACATTAACTCATTAAAAATTATGTCACATCTGAACAAGGATCCAATTTTTCTTTTTGTTTCACTTTAGAGTCATGGAAAAAATTCTTTGTGTGGGAAGCAGGAAAAACAAATGGGGCCCATTTTCCAGTTGTTCAAATGCTCAAAAGTATTGGACAAACAGACGTGACCTCTGCAACGGAATGTGACTATCTTCTAGTCTTCTGTCCTGTCGTTTCCCGAGTTGGAACAGACATCGGCGAGGCCCTGCACAACATAACTCGTAAGAAATGTTAAATAACTAAATGCTAAATAATACATGCATGCATGACACATTGAGTTTTGATTGAAGTTATTGCTGTAGGGTGAAGATGAAAGTGAAATTTGTGTACACTCATTGTAGATGTGAATATCATGGTAATTTACAGAATGCAAGTTTAATAACTTAAAAAACAACAATAGCAATTTGCCATGTGTTGTTTGTTTAGCACATTAATTGCACCCCCCTGCTAATTTTTGAACTACTAATTTGTCCTACTTTTGATATGTTGTTTTGGATATCATTACTCCTTTTAGTGATTTTAGTGATTATGGCCTCATGCTACGTTCACTTAGAATATTTGGCCTGTAAAGTGGGAAATAAATATAAAATACAAAATTGGAAGTAAACAGAAAGGCTACATTTAACGTGCAGGCAAAAAGCCCAAACTCTTGTTTCTGAATCATTTGATCCTGTTGTCTCTTCACTTACAGCTGGCAAACCAGTAATACTGGTGGTGATGCATCACACCTTTGATCCTCACCATGTTGTAGCTGAAAGCCGGAGGCAGGTGAACAACCCAAATGTCCACCTAACTGTGGACTGTCTGTTTTTTGAAGGCCACCTCCTCAGTTGTAACCTCAATGATACCATGTCGGGTGACATCAAAAAAATTTTTGGTTCTGAATTCCCAGTTCCAGTCTTAATTCACAACCTGATCTCTTTGTGGCAACACATCCCAAGTTTCTGTAAGTATGATATAATACCTTCATCTATCTGATTTATCTGAATATTCATCTTTGTGTTTTCTTGATGACCACCAAATTTAAAGTTCCTTATTTCTCATGGTATGGTCACATTTATTAAAAAAAAACAACCCTCCAATATTTTCTGGCACACAGTGTTGGGAAGGTTACTTTTAAAATGTATTCCACTACAGATTACAGAGTACATGCCCCAAAACGTATTTTGTAACGTATTCTGTTACTTTGCTTAATGAGAGTAACGTATTCTGAATACTATTTATTACTATTACTGAAGGTTACTCGCCATGCCAATACCAACTAGACTGTTAAATCTTAATGTAAAATGAGTAACAGTAGGGTGGACATTAGGTAAGGCTGCACTTTTTGCAGCGATCTCGTATAGAAAACAGGTTAACAGGAAAACAGGTCCGCGGCTCCGAACTGTAGTAAAGGTATCTCTGGCTAATACGTCGGGTTCCGTGTCGGGTTCCGTGTCGGGTTCCGTGTCGGGTTCCGTGTTGGGTTCGTAACCGAAAACTAGCTTTTCTTTGTTGTCTGAATCAACTTTGCTAGCGAGAGACAGAGAGATGCATTGAAAGGCTGCTCCAACGGAACTTATTGTTTCGGAGGAAAACCAACACAGTCGAGTCTTAATAGCTTACTTACAACTAACTAACTTAGTCCTTGCTCTTCCACGTCAGTACTGAGACCTTGAAAACAACCATAGTGATGGAAGAGACACACCCGTAGGAGAGATTCATACATTTTTATTTTGAGATTGACCTAAACTATGAACACATTAAATCAGTGCTTTGCAGTAAACACAGTTTTTATATAAGTGAGAGACATCTGAAGAGGGGACACACTCACCGCAAGGCATACTCTGACCTGGAGAAAAAAGTTTTGTCACCATCTCCCAATAGTATATCTTTTTTTCCATTTTTTTTCCAATGTCTCTTGCAGTGCTCTGTGCAAAATAAACACCAAACTGAAAAACATTCACCAAGCTGAATCCAAGTCAGAAAAGAAAAACATGTAGGATATTTAGTGGCCTGAAATGTATTAATCCATAAAGCCTAACTAGTCAAAACTCCTTTGTGTGTCTTCGTATTGAAAGATGGTTCTGGTCATTTCCAATGGTTTGTATCATAAATGAGCTACGTTAATGAAAATCTAAGTAATGTCTAGCCATGGCGTAATTAAAAGTACCTATGCATAAGGCACATCAGTTGTGTTTGAGTAGTAAAAGATACTGTACAAATTAATGCTCTCTTTTTCCCCTATTTGAGGTTTAGGTAGCTTCATCTGAAAAATATTTGGACTATGCAAATATGACTGTACTAGTTTTTGCTTATTTTTTAGTTGTTTCCTAAAACATCATTTGTTGGTGTTTTAGGTTAATATATTGTAAAGGTACAGCTTTTAGATATATCCCAATGTGTTCTAACTCACAACCTAACCAGAAAGCCCTTTTAAGCCCATGCTTCCATCCCATTCAAGTTGTTGCCGACTGCATCGAGCTGACGTGCAGTAACATTTCTTGGAATATGCACATCAGGTTATGTGGAAGGTGACGGCACAGGGTTAAAAGGCCATTCTGGTAACATCGCTAGTTACAATGTAAATTTCCTGCAGAAGTCTAGATCATACATAAGTTAGCATGGTAGTATAAGGTCTACATGTTGTTCTGCTTTTCCACAAGTTTTTGGTTGTGATCACTTTGGTTTCTCCCTCTAAATAATGTGTTTATTCAATGATGAAAAAAAAGTAAAAGAAAAGCGTATATGACTATGATCAAAGATTTATTTAATGAGCACAATATTGTTTAATTCAGTTTTAGGTTTCTTCATCTGGAAAATATTTGGACTTTGTAAGTATGACTGCATTTTTTTTTAATCTTATTTTCATTTTTAGCATATTTCATACTAAAACATTAAAAATATAAATAAGTAATTTTATGTTCTAATATACAGTGTTAAGAGCAAATATCTCTTGTTATGTTCTATAAGATTGTAATATAGATAATGCTCAATATTTCTGTTGCATCCACTGGGTTGAAATAAAATAAAAACAAAACAAATGAGCAAAAAGAAAAAAAAAACCCAAAAATGACAATGGTATAATTATCTTACAAGATGTGTTTCAGTAGCAAAATATACCAGACAACTTATTGCTCTGTTTTTATTTGTTTATGTAGCCCTGCCTGAAACATATTTGAACTTTGTAAGTATTAACTGTGTTAGCATTACCTTAACATCATTTTATTGTGTTTTAGGTTGCTCCAGTATCTGGAATATATTCGTGTGTAAGTATAATTATTAATAATTTTTATCCTTATTCATTTCTTCATCTTTTATCTCCAAAAAGGTACAGTTTTTAGAACAAATATCCCAATGTGTCCTAAGTCACAGCATAACCGGAAAGCCTGTATGCTGCAACTTTCCACACCTTTTAAGTCACTGCCAACCACATCTACCTGAAGTGTAGTAACATTTTTGCGGATGTGCACATCAGGTTGTGTGGAAGGTGACGGCACTGAATTAAAATGACTTTCCAGTTGCAATGTAAAATTCCTGTACAAGTCTAATTCACACATAAGCTAGCATGGTAGAATAGAATTTCTTGATGTATGCTCAACCATCCTGGTAAGTAAATCCCAAAAGGTTGATTCCCCAACCTTATAAACAGCACATTTGCAGTCATTGTGTGAATGTACTGTTTATAAAGTTGGGGAAACCAGCAGTGAGCTGAGACTGAAGAAGTCACTTGGATGGGTGATGAAATGTTTCTCCCACTGAAAATGATATGTCCAGATGAACAGAATCAACCTTCTGGGGTAGAATAACATCTAGATCTTGGTATTTCACCAAAATAAAAAGAATATTTTTTTTGATCACTTTGGTTTCTCCCTCTAAATAATGAGGTTATTTAATATTGTACTAGTGTTTATATCTATTTTGTTCATGAATTGATAAAAAAAGAGATAAAGGAAAGCATACATGACTATGCCTAAAGCTTTATTTACCTCCTACATTCTGTCACTTGTGTGTGAGTGGTAAAAATAACAGACGAGTTACTCTTCTGTTTTCATTTTACTTTTAGGTTTAGGTAGCCCCATCTGGAAAAAAATCAGACCTTGTAAGTATCACTGTATACGTTTTAGCTTTGTTGGTGGTGTATCCTAAAACATATAATAACATGTTCTGTAGAAATCACTCAGCCTGTTTACAATGTAATCAGAATGTAGTGATGAGCAAGCACAAATGTCACTCTACTCAGAACTAGTCTTACAGGTCACTTGAGTCAGTTACACACTTGTAAAAGTACTTAGTACTTTCAGTTTTCGGAAACCAGCTACTGCAGACATATGGATGATTTATGTGTCTCAGAAACTCTCTCTACCATAACTATGGTCCGCTGTGACTTATTGCTCTTTTTGTCTTTATTTTTCTTAATTTTAGGCTTGAATCCTCTGGTACAGATTGCTGGATTGATTGTTCCTTTGCTGATGGCAGTTGTGACATCATTCAGCTCCAAAATATGGAAGAGAAATAAAAGTGGGAAATGAGGACTGCAAAACAAAATCCAAAAGCAATAATTTAACAATATCACAGTATGTTTTCTTGATACTGTATATAAAACAAAATATATGTAATATATCATGCCTTTGTAATCATTAAAGATGTGTTAGTTATGTATTATAGTTATGAAAGCTGGTATAGATGTTTTAGGGATGAATCTTTTGATCATTGGTATGCTAAAGATGAAATATTGCTTTACTCACATGTCCAGATGTCAAGTCAAGACTGAAAAGTGAGCTTTAAGAAAACAAAACCATTTCTTTCCCAGTTATTGCAGACATGCTTATGTATTTTAAAATAACGAATTTATTGAATGGATATCTTGGTGTCATTTGTGGCTTTTGTTCATACTGAATTAAAAGACATTCTTTATTAAGTGACATTAAAAACTGTTTCTGATTTAACAAATTTCAACAAGTAGATATAGTTCAAGTTTACAGGTTGTTGTGCTTCTTTTCAGTTCATTAATTCTTTCTCTAGAATTCTATTTTCGCTTAAACTCTTGAATTAATATTTACACACTCATTGTGTGGAACACAACAAAACCAGAGACTGTCATTTAAGGAGTTGCCCCGCCCCCGACCATTGTTTTTTTTTAATAAATACTGAGACGTGAACTTAAAGGAGCATATTAGTGTGTGGTTCAACTTTCTGCAATTTAACTTTCTGAAAAGAAAGAAAACAAGAGCCATATTAAGAGCTCTTTTGATGTCCACGTCGGTTCTCAGTCATACAGGCCATGGTAATCTAAGGAGCTTGGAAAGAAAAGAGACTTCTTCAAGTTTCTTGATGATGTTTCACCTCTCATTCGAGAAGCTTCTTCAGGTCTAAAACCAAAGATGTTCCTCGAAATCCCTGTTGATAATGACCCACATGACAATTTGGAGTAAAGGTTAACGCCTCATTCTTTACCATTGTTCAGTGACATTGAGGAGTCAAAAGGTAAGAAAAGCGGTTACAATAATAATTTGTAATCACTATTCATACCTGACAGATTCATACAGTAGACAGACAGAGGTAGCAACTAGCATTTGATTAAGTTAATATTTCACAGTTATATGACGAGTCTGTGGAGACTCAGGATAAATCTAAAAGACATGTGAATAATAATGTCAGCTTAAAGTAGACAGGAAAGGTAATAGATAATTCACTAATAGACAGAGAACATAATAACTGCCGACCGTACCTGCTACATTCATTTCAGTGTGTTAAATGTTCAAAAATAGCCTCATAGTCATTCATAGCTGCCTTATATAAAAATGGTTTATATAGTTGTTTCACAGGTTAAAGAGTAAAAAATTAATCAAAACTAATGATAACTGGTAATTCTAATGGTTGTAGTTATTTTTATAATAATAATAAATTATACCTATACAGTAAGGCAAAAAGGCACACCTTGTTTTAACTCAACAACAAATTTCCAGTCATGGACCAGTGCACAGACTGGTGGGGCCCCTCCAGCTGCCAAATGTTATCTATAGCACAATCACTGGTTCACAGTTTTCACAGGCTGTGGTAAACTTTTAACAAACAATCCAAAAGTCCTCCAACATTTATAGCATAATGTTCATATTCATTTACACAGAGATGATCTTTCAAATACCAGATATTACGCATTACTTTTTTGACAAGATTTTATTTTATTTATTTAATCCGTTTATATTAACAATGGCTTGGGAAGAGTTAGGGAAATCATTTCACACAAGTGGTTCTGAAATGTTTCACAATGAGCACCACCTCAGAAAATATTTGGCCCTTGAAATTCCACCATTGTGACCATTAAACTAATGTAGCATAGGCCTACATAGGAAGGCAAATGAAATAAAGCTTTAACCAGTCTGTTCTCTCTCTAACTTCTTCTGTCAGCTTCTCGTCTTCATGTGTAGAAATGACCTGATTAGCTGAGTAGTGTCACATGGGATAAGTTAAACTGAACGTGATTGGTCTGTGAGACTGTTCTACTTCATTTTGGGGTTCATTGTTCAGTTCTTCAACAGCTTAAAGGGATTGGCCACATTGAGGCCGTCTCATCACCACCTGTAGCTGCATATCCTTTTAGTCCATTGAGTCACACTGACGTTAACATTCTTTTACCTGCCTGTCCAGTTTTGTTTTCGACTGGTGAACAAGTTAATTCTCAAAGAACAACCGACAGCACTTCATTGCATGGGGAGACACTAGAGTTCTTTTTTTTCCATTGGGAAGGAATTTCTGTTTCAAAACAAGTCAAGAAATTGTAATCTCTATGTAAGTAACTTTAGTCTGCAAAATGTAAATGTCTTGCATCAGAGTACAAGTTACACCCGTAATCTATTTTTAAAGTTTGTCTTCTAAGCCAGTAAAAGCACAGCTTTTAGTAAAGAAAATGTATAATGCATTCAGTTAATGGATCTGCACCTCCTGTTATTTGACTATATTTGATTTAGTTAATTTCAACTAAAGTTTGCTTTCTAATTCTTTATCCTTCCTCAGAGACATGGACCAGGGAAATGGTGAGAGAATAATTTTGCTTTATTTTTTAATATTTCCATTAAATATGTCAATATTAAGGTGAATAAGCTGCATTTACTTATTGAATGAGTAATAATTTCAAGTCACCCATATCAGTCATCCTAAAATATATCTTGTCAGATAAGTATCACTGACTTCTTTTTTACTTGTTAAAGCAAGACTAGTATAAGAGCAATACAAAATTTGCCTGGGATAGCTGGTTTACAATCAGCTTATAGAGTAAAAGACTAATTATAATCAAATAAAACTTCCATTAGTGATGAAGAAAATGTTGCAATAGGTCAGATATTTATTTAATACATAGGGTGAGACAAGAAAGAAAACCCAGACTTTTTAACTTCGTTTTACTTTCTGTTGTAATGCTAACTTTCCTATTGATAGTTCAGATTCTTGTGCACTTACCCAACAGGTTAGAAATGAAACATCTAGGTCAAATGTTCAGTCTTTTCTCTTCAGAGATAGTAAGTTGTGATTATTTCCTTGGCTTCCATTGACTGTAGTCATTTCTACACAGAAAGCTACTTGATAATTTTGAATGGCTCACAAGGCGTCCGTAATTTATATCTATTAGTTTAGCCTCAAATGAAAATAACACTGATTCACTCAGTGTCATGATCAAGCTGCATTTGCTGTATATATGAAATCAGTTGCATATTAATTAAGTATGGTGACAAAAAAGAAAAGCTTTGGTGTTTTGTCTTCAGTTTCAGAAAACTGTTATATATTGTTAAATCTATCTTTAGGGTCGTGGAAAGTTTTCCGTGTCATATTGGCCGGAAGAACAAATGGCGCTCATCGTTCAATTGTTCAGAAGCTTAAAGACATTGGCCAAACTGAGGAAACATCTACACAAGAAAGTGACTACTGTGTGATTTTCTGTCCTGTGGTTTCACGAGTTGGGACAGACATTGCTGAGGCCCTCGACAAAATACCATGTAAGGAAAAATAAAAGTGATTTTTTATAAATAATTTAAGTGATTTATATACAGGGACACATGTAGGATACAGGCCAAGAACCACATGTGGTGTTTATGTCCTACAGCATGAATTCAAGATCTAGTAACCCAGCCCATTTATTTAATCTCTTTTCTGAATCATCTGATCATGTTGTGTCTTTGTTTATAGTGGGTAAACGTGCAATTCTGGTGGTGATGCATCACACCTACAATCCACAACATGTTGTAGCTAAAAGCCGGAGTCAGGTGAACAACTCAAATGTGCATTTGACTGTGGATTGTCTGTTTTATGAGGACCAACTGCTTGACTGTGACCTCAATAATACCATGTGGAATGACATCCGGAGAACTCTTAGATCTCCAAATCACCAGGTAAGGATTTCACTTACTGATTTATTAATGGGCATACATGCAATAACTGATGTATGTGGTTTGGTATTTTCAATAAAGGTATTGCTCCTTATTTGTTTTTTTTTCTTTCTTTCTTCCAGACCTCATCATTGCAAGGCTTCCAAAATTGTACGTGAGACTCTTACGTTCATTCAGCTTCCCTAATAAGTCCGTATTTTCAAAAGAAAAGTTTGATTAGTTTGTTTTAGAGCTAAAGTGCATCTTTTTGCTATCTGAAAACAAAAATCACATAATTTTTCATGTAATTTAGTACTGTGGAACCCCAACTTACGAAATTAATTCGTTCCCGAGGGTCTTTCGTAAGTTGAAAATCTTCGTAAGTCGAAGCACCCATTGCGCGTTTTGAGTGAGGCGATGCTGAGCGATAGGCTATAGGCTAAATGCTAACTAGAACAACAATACGTCGTTCAAGTGGAACAGCGAAGCGCAAGTACGGAAGCCAAGAGGTTGTCACATGATTCGGAAGAAATTGTGGACATTGTAGGCTCAGCCAATCAGAGCCAGCGGATTTCGTTATTTCGTCATTTTGCCGTAACACGGGCAAAAATATTGCCGTTCAGTGCCTTCGTAACTTTAATTTTTCGTGAAATGGTGCATTCGTAAGTCGGGGTTCCACTGTATTGTGAAAATGATTTATTCCTGTGAAAAAAAAAAATTACTTCAATGCCAGTTTACTATACGGCAACACAGTGGCCCAGTGGTTAGCATTGTTGCCTCACAGCAACAGGCTCCTGGATTTGACTCCACTGGTCACTGGGGCATTTCTGTATGGTGTTTGATGCTCTCCCCATGTGTGCATTCATAGCCTCCAGCCCCCCAGCTGGAAACATATGTACTAACATGTGACAACACGCTTTTAATTGCGAATGATCAAAGATAACTTCTTACCCTCATTTTTCTTTTTTGTTTTTTAGATTGGAGGAAACCTACCACAATATGGCTCATTATTGGTTTTTCTATAGCAGTGGTGATCATTGTGGTTATCGTGGCAGTCAGTGTGGAAATGCAAAAGAAGAAAGGACCCTGAGGTGTGCCATTAATGTGCCCCAACAAAACCAAAAAACCCAACAAAAAAAATCTAATATCACTATCAATTTACCAATATATATATTTTTTCTTGGAAAGATAAGAGATATGAGCTATGTAATCAGCAAAGGGTGTTGTTTTTTAAAGAATTGTTTGGAAAGACCAACTGTCTTTGATATTTTCCAATTGTAAATAACTTTCTTACCATAGGAACGATTTGTTTCTGTTTTGAATTTTGGCTTACTTTGTTAAATAAATAATGACACTATGTAATATATTGTATAGTGTCATCTAAGGTTGGATTTATCTTATTTTAAAATCTTCTAATAGCCAGATTACCTTTTAAAATGATGTCAGCATTCTGTGTATTGCATATTGTGTCTAGGTTTTAAGAAGATGTCTTTGTGGAAAATATTGAAAGAAAATAATTTTCACATTTTTCTGTAGTCTCAAGAGCAGATTCACATTATTTGGAACAAGGTAAACCAAAGTTCACAACAAAAGTTCTAACTATTAACTTACTATTAACATGTGTATTTTAACATGCATTTTCATTGTTTTTTTTAGTAAGTACTAATAAACTTTCTTCTCATTACTATTAATTTTATTTAATTCTAGCTTTTAAAAGTTTCTGAGTAGCTATACAATCCAACAATAAAAACCACCGAGGTTTTTCAAAGGTATCACAATTATTCATGTAGACACAAGGAAAAGGCATACAATTCTTGGAGAGAGTGAGTAGTGTGACTTTGATCACCAACTTCTACTACTTTATTGAGGAATCTTAAGCTGACTTGTACTCGAGTCCTCTGACAACTGGCAACTTGCATGTAACCTGGTGTAAAATATTGCCAGCAATTCAGCTCTTCTGATCTTTGTTTTCTTTCCTTCCACTTCATGACAGCTCTGCTCCGAGCAGTGGAGGTCTGAATGAGCAGGATTTGGTATCATGAGGGCGGGGGCTGGAAGGAAGGAAAGGGGATGGGGTGTTAAGGTCACGCCTCTGGCCTAAAAAGGCAAAGCAGAATACCAGTTGACGTGAGCCGATCTAAGAATAACTCAGGGCCTTGGGCTTAGAAATTGAAAACACACTATGAACGTATTAGTAAAAATTTGAATTCAGACTTTGAAAGTTTGCAACTGAATACTTTGAAAATACAAATACGCAGATTTGAGAGTTTATGATACAATTACATATTGTTTTAACACATGTGAAAGCACTATCCATACTGTGACCATGTGACTCCAACGGCAACATAGGCTGGTGGGATAAAGTTACATTGAAGCTCTCGCTCCTAGTCTCTTTTCTCTCTTTCCCTTCCATCATCCGTCAGTCCCTGTCGGTCTAATTCTGTCTGAGCCAGTGGAGGTGTGGGTGGGGGGACAAGCTGCTCTATGTACAATCCCAGCCCTAAGCAGGCAAAGGGCAAAGACACGGGCCACGTTAACTTGGTCTCTGTCTGTCTCCCCAGCCTGATCCACTGGGACAGAAGTCAGCTTTCAAGACTTTCTTCCAAACCAAGACCCATTAAAACTTTCTGATGCCTGGAAATATAGTGCAGGATTAAATCCTGAGAATGGACAAAGGGGTGTAGGGTTTCTGGTGGTGGCCTCTGGTTTAATTTTTTCATATTCTCATATATCACAAACCTTTTGGATGACGTTGCTGGATTGGAATTAAACACTGGGATTAAATTGTGCAGACGATCCAAGGATTTACCACAAGTATTTGTTTTCATGGCAACAAAATCTCCATAAAGGATTTAAGTTTTGTAACAGAATATTTATTTTGAAACCATGACTGAAGCAGCTGAAGGTAAAGTATCACCTTGGTTACTCTTTGAATTTCATTTCAACAACTTCTTGCCTAAAATATGCCTCTTATCATTTTATATGAAATTCTGCGGGGCACTGTACGTCTGTTTTGCACACAGACCTTCTGATGTTGTGCTAAGCGGTGTGTAGGAGAATTTCATGATTAGAAGTATCTAAAAATATTCTGCTATCATGTATCTGCTATTTGTAATGCAGCTTCAGATCCCCATGACACCGACTGTGCAGTATAGGATCAGTCAGCATCAACACTGTTCCTGCTGTTGCATATCAGCTGATGTTGTGACACCATTTTACATGTTTTTGCCTGGCATAAAGAAAATGAGACAAGAGGATCTTTGAACAGACATTTGGCATTTGTGCACCGTCAAGTTCATAACATGCCCACCAGTTTTAATTACTTCAAAACCATTCCTTGTCACTGTAGCATGACAGCTGGGTCTAAATACTACAGTACCAATGAGCCTCAGCAACACTGTGATAGAAAAGAAGTCAGTCATGGGCTCTAATCTGGTGCAGTTTGTTTGGGCAATTTAAAATGCTTCATTGTTTTAGTTGACAAAAGATGGTACCACAGCTACTCAATTCAACACAGACACAGAATTGAAAATGAAGTAAAAACCATATTATTTAGCTCTAGTCCATCATTAGCAGCTAAATAGCAGCTATTAGCAGCAGTTCATTTCCCCACTGAAGATTTTAAGTAAATAAAGTCATTTGAGTCATCAAAGATAAATTGATGTTAAATGTTTCAACTTAATAGTAAATCAGGACAACAGTAAATGAAATGACTATCCAAATCCATACTTTGAAGTCCATTCAGTATTCTATGTTGACTGAACTCACATTGTGAAATTCTTGGGAAAAAAATAACACACTGTCCCAGTGAAAACTGTGGGCACAGTAAGCCAATCACTGCTACAGACATTTGTCTGTATGCAAGAAAGTGATTTGTATGAGTAAGTGGACTCCCAGTCTTGATAGGATGTTATCTTTGAGTTGACATGTGGATGTGTAAAATAAAAAAAATATGATTTTCTGACATATCCTATGTAAGGAAGCACATTTACAAATATAGCATCCGATGTTGCTGAGTGCTCTGGGATCGTGATGTTGTGGGAAAAAAACAAAAACAAAAAAAATGTCATTGTATGGTAGATGATTCCTCTGATTGTTCAGCAATTACAAAAGACCACCCACAGATAGGAAGACAAAAAATGTCAAATGTTAGACAAATAATATGCAATTTTTGGCAGGGCTAACCTTTGCAGCTCTATGAAAGGCCTTTTTCAAAGAGGAGATTTTGACAGACTACAGTAGGACAAACATACATATGTATGTTTGCTCTCAGCCTTTTTTTTTTTTTTGCTCTCAGCCTTAAACCACAAAGAGAAGCAGCTAATCAGCTAAAAGCTGCTGTGTGGGTGTACACACACATACTTATGCTAATGAGATGATTATTGTTATTGAAATGACAGCTGAAATGACAGTATAAAGAGCTGATTATCTTCACGTTAAGAATTATGTTGGAAAAAACAAAACTATAATTTTATGGTCCACTTATGCTTTTCTCAAATAGTCAGTCACATTTTATGATGTTAATTAGTGGATGTAGATGAACATGACAAGTGCCATCGAAAGCCTTTTACATATGCTAAAAGCTTCAGGAAACTTTAGTATTTATTTGTCAAACTAATACTTCCAATAATCATGAACGAACATTCATGCTTTAAAATTCAGTTTCTTAGTGTCCACACTTTTTTTTAATGTTCTCATTCCTAATTATAGGAATTTACATGTTGCCCCTGCGGGTTCCCTCTGTGTACTCTGGCTTTCTCTCACCGTCCAAAGACAGAGTACACAGAGGGAACCCACTTTAAGTTAATAGGTGATTCTTAACTGGCCATGTGAACATGAATGGGTCTGTGTCGATGTGTTATCCAAGTGAAAGAGTGTCACGCTGTCAAGGGTGTACCTTGCCTCTTTAATGCCTAGATTATTCCTAATATCTAAGCCATTAGGGTGTAATTATTACCAATGATATTAGGAATAATAAGATTATTTCCTAATTTAAATGCTTCTGTCAAGACAGCCAGTTATCTTATAATTATTTTTCTTTTTCAGAAGAAAATAAATTATGGAAAAAGGCTTAGTTACATTCCCCTTTGGAATCTTTTGGAATGGTGCTTCTTACAAGACTAAGAAGACCTGCATGTGTGAAAGACTGGAACAGCTAAGCATTTAGAAATGAAAAAAGAAAAGATTTATATTGAAATATAACATACTCAGGTGCAACAATGCTTCTTTCAATTTCAGTCAGAAGAGTTTACAACGAACTTGCTGTGGAGATGCTGCATAGTTGGGGAATTAATGTCATGGCTGTGAGGCAAAGCGGAGAAGTAGTCTCTCTGTCACTTTCAGTAAAATTAGACACCACTGGGTGGAAAGAATTCCAGTTGTTTAGTATACTTGTATACTAGTATACTGTTATTTTCCACATAAAGATTACAAATAATAGAGTCTGTAAACCAAGCAAACAACCTGTTTGCTTTCTCTGTTGTAATATCGAGAATCTGACACCTGAATGTTGTTGTAGGTTATGTTGGAATCAAATTTCTAACCTGATTTATAACACTTATCAGGCTCAACCATCCGGATGTTAAAAGGTCTCTGCTGTGTTTAGTTCAGTTCTGTGCACTCATTACTGAAATGTTATGACAACACTTCCCTGCATTCTGGCTCCACTAGCTCCTAATGACTGCTCTGAGCTCAGCTGTCATGGATACCCTGTGAGAGCAATGGCAGAAATGTCATCCACAGCATGGAGGCAGGTCAGCCATAAAAGGAGGAATCATACATGGATGGATGGTCACACCATTTAGAATTGAGTTTTGAAAACAGTGGTCAAGGAAAATATCAAGTCCAAAGGGGAAGGACATATTCACATGCTATTAATGTTTTTATTTCCAGTACTAAATTCCAAAAATGGTCTTTATTGGCTTGCACGTGCTACAATGTCTGCATTGAGGGTTTTGTTAAAATAGGAGCTCACAGACTGGTAAAATGAATACATGAAACTGTTTAAAAAGATAGATAGAAAATAAAAGATAGACAAAATAGAAGTACAAGTACACAGGGATCTCTTGTCAAATTCATGATTAATTGTTTATAAGTTGGATTTGGACCACAGTGCTGAACTACACATCATCAGTGAACTGCAGTGCATGGTCAAATCTATCCATAAAAGCCTGGAAAAAAGAAGGAAGGCTCTCAAAGAATTACTATTGTCAATACACCTACAGTATAGCCAGTCAGAAGCCTGTGTGTCAGTTGAATACTTTTGGCAGCTACAAGTGCAGATTTACACCAAAAATTCTAACTTTGTAAAGATTTCTGAAATTATCAAGGCCTAATGTAGGCCATATTCAGTTAGTTGTTTCCATTGCTACAGAGAAAAGTATAAAGCAGGTTAAAGTTCAGTAACAGAGTAATTTGTATTATTAGTCTGTGAACTTTGGAATATTGCTACAAGACACTACATCAACCTCTAAACTACATAATTTGTAGTATATCTAGCACTATTAAGATATCTATCCCATTTCTGAGTGCCCAGTTTGATTGTAGTGTGGTCACTAATTGTCCATATACTTTCAACTAGGCGTGTGGATAGACTGACAAACCCAGGACAAATATTATTTGAAAACAAAGATGTAGACATTCATAGCACAGGCAGTATTGCTGAAGGTTCTGTATCAGTGGTTATTAATATTACAGGTGGCAGGGGTTTTCCTGGCTTTGAACAGGCACTTGTGTGTGTGTGTGTGTGTTCCTGTCTAGCTATTTTTGTGAGGACCGAAATCTGCATTCTACTATACTTGTGAGAACCAACAGTCACTTGTGAGGACACACAACCTGGTCCTCACAAATTTGAAGGCATTTAAAGGCATTTTTAGGCTCAAAATGTGATTTTAGTGTCAGGGTTAAAATTAGGTTATGGTTAGGTATAGGGTAAGGGTTAGGGTTAGGCATTCATTTTTAATGGTTAGGGTTAGGGTAAGGGGCTAGGGAAAGCATTATGTCAATGAAGGTCCTCACTAAGATAGCTGAACGGGGTTGTGTGAGTGTGTGTGTGTGTGCGTGCGTGCGTGTAAGCTATTTTGTGATTTCTTGATAAAGAAAAATGTTGGTTAAACCATATAAATGGCCAATTATGGAATAGGTTAAAAAT
This sequence comes from Pundamilia nyererei, assembly GCF_000239375.1. Classification (NCBI taxonomy): domain Eukaryota; kingdom Metazoa; phylum Chordata; class Actinopteri; order Cichliformes; family Cichlidae; genus Pundamilia; species Pundamilia nyererei. Next base: position 91,571 of record NW_005187733.1, read on the forward strand.
AGAACTCTATTATAATGTTGATGGCTGCTCTTTAGTGCTGACTGAAAACTTTGTGAGCAGAGAGAGAGTTGAAAAATCCTGGGTAGAGAAATGACTGCTATAAAATACGTCCATTGACATTTTAGAGAACATTTACTCGCAGTTTAAACTACAACTCAATGGTGTCATTACAGTCATCTCACAACAGGCTCCACAACTTGTTATTCATGTTTTGAAAAGAACAGTAAAAATCAAACACACACACACACCTCCCTCTAACCTAATTGCTCTATGTGTGTTTAGAGTCCTGCTAAGCTGTTTGAGTCAGCAGTAAGAGAGTATCCCACAGTAGCTGCCAACACTGAGCTGAAGAGAGTCAACAGGTGGTCTAAGCTTAATACACCCGCAGACATATGAACAACTGGATGGTGACTGGTGTTATGAGACAAAGCAAACTCTTTATGCTGCACTGTTGTATGAAGCAGAGCCCAAGCAAAACAATACATTAGAAAAAACATAAATGAAAACACACAAAAATCCAGATTAAGAAATCTACACTAACAATACTTGGTTAGTGAGTCTAAATAAACCATATGGGCATGGATGGTAACTGCTCACTTACAGGATAAACTAAAAGTATCCATCAATCATTCATCCACTTTCTTTCCACTTTCCACTTGAGGATGACATGGGAGCTGGAGCCTATCTCAACTGTCATAGGATGAAAGACCAATCTGAATTTAAACATTAACACTAACTGTGGCTGAATAATGAAAAACTAAGGCTAGTTAGTTTATTTTATACAGTGCTCAAAACATTTAAATGAACACTCTCAGAGTATAGAACCAAGTCAGTCCAATTTCTTGGCATATTGAGGTGGTCAGTTGGTCAGTTTAAGCTGATTAGGTGTCAATAAAAATGCCTACAGGTGTGCATAAGCGGCAACAATGAGACAACCCCAAAACAGGAATAATTTTTTACTAGTTTTGCTAAGGTCAGTATCACCACTGGTCACATGAGCTGATACCTAGACCCTACAGAGGTTGCATAGCTCCTCCAGGATGACATGTCAATACATGCCATTGCCAGAAAGTTTGGTTTGTCTTCCAGCTCTGTCTCAAGTACATGGAGGAGATTCCAAGAGACAGACAGTTACTCTAGGAGAGCTAAACAGGGTCGTAGAAGGTCCTTAACCCAGCAGCAGGACTGGTATCTGCTCTTTTGTACAAAGAGAAATAGGATGAGCAACAATGCTTCTTTCAATTTCAGTCAGAAGAGTTTACGAAGAACTTGCTGTGGAGATGCTTCATAGTTGGGGAATTAATGTGATGGCTGTGAGGCAAAGCGGAGAAGTAGTCTCTCTGTCACCTTCAGTAAAATTAGACACCACTGGGTGGAAAGAATTCCAGTTGTTTAGTATACTTGTATACTAGTCAGACTGTTTTGTGCATCATTGTTTCCTTTATATAGGCTTACATTGCTTTGATCTTTGAAGATGTACATGCTA
>NW_005187733.1:94138-95582 GCF_000239375.1 Pundamilia nyererei
CCTTTGTCTGGTTGGCACGTGGTTTTAACCTCAACCTTCAACTGCTCTGTAAATTTTGAAAACTTATACTTTGAGTTTATTCGTCTTGCCTCATTAAAAAAAAAAAAAAAAGGGAACCCAACAGTACCTGGGTGCCTTATCTGCACTAGGTCAAAGTTTTTATTGCAATCTATATTTGCATTTATTGTTTATTATTCAACTTTTTTCTTCAACAGGTCATAAGGTTTATCGTGAGATGAAGCTCATTTCATATTTACACAAACGATCTTTGGCATCTTAAACCAAAGATAAGGCTAGTTTAATAATAGCAACAACATGTACCTCAAGGTGTGTGAATATGTTGTTAATCTGGTTGGACGTGCCTTCAGTATTTATCATTTGTAAAATCTCATGAACCTTCATACCGCTATGAGTGAATGAGCTTCCATGGGAAGGACAAAAGATTATGCTGGTAAAGTCGTTTCACAGTTTTCCGATACTTCTGTTGTTTGAAGCATTTTTTTTAAACTCTGATTTTATTTGAATGCATTTACTTACCACACACTGTTAGATGTCTGCAATTATGAACAACTGGTATAAAGCTTGCTAGTTTAATTTCTTCATATGTTCATATGTAACAGTAACACCACCAAATAACAAGCATTGGGTCATTTTGTCATCACTATATTAAAAAGCAATGCTTGGAAATCTATTAATTTAAGCTGTGTTCTAACCCAACACTCATACGCAAAAGAATCTGGGATAGTAGCAGCAGTAGTACCCAACCAATTTCCCCAATTCACAGTATTGTTAATCAATTATGTTTTTAACCCTCAATTCAACTTAAAATTGTGGCACTGACAATTTTACAGTGAAAAAAAAAATTCTGTCTAGTTTTTTTAAATTTATTTTTATTTCTACTCCAATGCCTTTACTTTAATTTTAGTTAATTTGTTCCGTTTTCAGTTTTTTGTTTTAGTTTAGTTTAAAATAACCTTAATGTCAACACAAATACTTCACCTTACACGACCCTTCCTTTCACTTTCACTTTCTTTGTTTTCCTTTGCCTCATCACTATACTTAAATTCTTTACTTATTGCCACTGTGTTTTTCATCCAACCAGGTCACCCACCCAGGAGGGTTTTTAAGGATTCAGGGCGTAGAGGCAAGGCACCATATCTGCTACCAAATCGTCAGAACAGACACTTCTTCTAAGGGCACTAATAAAAACAGCTACTAACTCCCTAACATTGACTGGTAATGTTGGCTGTCAATGTTAGAAAGTCCTTTACAGCCTTGTTGGACCTGTAGAGGGATGATAAATTAGGCTAAAGGCTGCTTTTTGTCTATTACTGCATTCATGCTTGATTCTGTCTGTTTTCTAGGTGTTCAGTCATGTTAAGAGTAGTTTGTAGTCAGAAGAGGTTCTATAAGTGAAGTGGACTAATTCCTGCTCGGTTTCTTA
>NW_005187733.1:96641-98496 GCF_000239375.1 Pundamilia nyererei
GACGATGAAGGTTCATGACTTTATGAACATATTCAAATTCTGTGACTGCAATTTATCTGATGATATGCTAGTTTTCACTTTTCTCTCTTCTTCTCCAGGAACTCTCTATGCAGTCAGAAAAAAAGGTTTGTACTAATTCTGCTTTTGAGTGCATATCCCAGATAAATCATCCAGCTGTAGAATTTGAACTGAAAAGCCTTGCTTGCTGCTTTTTGGACTTCTTTTTCACTGTGCTGCTTTACATGTGTTGTTCTCTGCATTATATATTCTCTGGGGGGTTTAAGTGGACTTCTACCAACATAAACCCCCTCCAGGAAAAGTAATTTCAACTGTCATTACGCATGAAAAAGCAAAACTCTGAAATGGCAGTTTCTGGGGGCATGCTTCTGCTTTGACTAATGTGTTTCTTTACAATGAACAACACATGTACTGCAAAAAATTTCTAATGTGTCTCTGGAAAAAAAATAGATTTTTTTTTCTAGAAGTTTTGATTTGTTGTATTAATAGAAGATACAACAGATGTCATTGCATAAGCTTCATATTTTACAGACATAGTTTACTGAATTATTTAAGTTTAAAGAAAGTTTGTTGGAAGGTATTCGTAGACATGCCTGAATAAAGATGCCAGCAGGGACAGAATCTTGTTTGCTGAAATGGTGTTATATCCAAGTTGACTATATCTATGAACCATCTCAAAGATTCAAGTTGGTTGGATGATGTGGATGATGAAGTGGAGGTGAAAAGTAAGAAAACAGAAGGTATTCAAAATTAATACATTTCTGAGAATGTTCTTATGAAACTTAATGAAATAATGATAAGTTCAGTTCTCACACCTAATAACAGACTAATGATGGAAACAAAAGAAAATCATAATAGTCAACTAAAAGCAGAATCTTACTTCTCTCCTTTTTTTAGTTGCACTGATTCAAGCAGCGCTTCTGATTGTAGGATTGTTTGCATCTAACTTGCAACCAACTGATGCTAATTGCCACAACTGAGCTTCTTAATTTCTACTAAATGTGTCTGTGAATTGGTATACTAATTGTACTAAGAGTGAAACATTTGGTTTTTAAATTCTTTAATTACATATATCATTTTTTTCTGTGCTGCAGGAGAATTTCTACCATCACGAACTAAAGGTCTGTAACTCTCATTTTTACTTTGTTGCCAATTTTACTGCTAAATACTTCATTTAGATTAATGGAATACTTATCACGCCCATCACCGATATTGGGTTCTTCTTAATCCCCGTTTTCAGTGTAATTTTACTCCATGCCTTTACCTTTTTTTTAAAAAAAAGAACTGTGCCAAACCATGCATATGAGGCAGTGAACCATCTATCTGCACTACATTTACGGTTACGAACGTTTTCTTACAGACTTATTCTTCTCTTTCAGCAACAACTGCAGCCTTAGCTTACTTAAACTCTATGACTGAGTAAGGTCACTGCCTGTTAGGAATTCACTTTTCTGTTGCTGAAATAAATTCTCTCACACGTGGATTAAGTTACTAACCACAACAAACTGGCTAAATTAGTCTGATTCATTCATGTAGCAGCAGTTTGGCCGGTGTTACCTTGTTAAGTGAGGCAGTGGAGACGGGTACACAGCTGAGGGCTTACTGATTGTAGCCTGCCTTTAGTGCTACTCCTCCAGCTTTTTTTGGCCTTTGAGCATTTGAGCTAACACAATGTAGCCACTTCGTTGAGGTGTGCTCATGGGTGCACTAATTTACCCTACCCTGTGCCTTGACTTACAGGCTGGCCTGATTGAGTCACTGACGTTTATGCTTAACTAAATCCAGACTGAAAACTAAAACTAAGTGTGAAAATATATTTAAATATACTGAATTTTTT
>NW_005187733.1:99406-101555 GCF_000239375.1 Pundamilia nyererei
CAGGAAGGCGAAGAACTGGAGGATGAGGAAGAGGAGGAAGGCGAAGAACTGGAGGATGAGGAAGAAGAGGAGGGGGAGGAGGAAGAGGCCAAAGGAGATGAAGAGCAGGAAGGCGAAGAACTGGAGGATGAGGAAGAGGAGGAAGGCGAAGAACTGGAGGATGAGGAAGAGGAGGAGGATGATGAAGTTTCTCCTGAACCCATTTCCACTTCTGAGGATGAAGAGTCGGCTGTATCTCCTGATTCTGAGTCCGATGTCCCTGTTGGGGTGACAGACAGTGACGAAGAGGTAACTTTACCCGATGAAGATGATGAAAAAGACAAAGAAGAACAGGATGAAGATGAAACCAGTGACGATCAACTTCTTTCCAGTGAAGAGGAAGAGGGAGAGGACGAGCTGGAGGATGATGAAGAAGATGATGAAGATGATAGACTAGCTGAGGGTGTTACTGATAGTGATGATGTCATTGCAGAAGACACTAGCGATGACCTGGATCTTCCTCCTATTGTAGCTGGTAGTGAGGATGAGGAAGATATTGATCACAAACTGGCAGAGGAAGAAGATGAAGATGAAGAAGATCTTTCTCCACTTCCTGCTGAAGATGAAGACTTGGAAGAAGACATAAAAACTGTAGAAGACACAGACGAGGAGGAAGATGATGAGGAGCTGGACCAATCAGACGAGGACATCTCTGTTGCATCCTCCGAACACTTTGCAGATGATGAAGATGATGAAGATGATGAAGAAGACCTTAAAGATGATGACCTTGACCTGGACTTTGACAAAGATATCCTTGAAGACCTTAAACACAAAGATGCTCAAGACAAACCTGATGTCACTGAAGAGGGCATCCTTGATGATGACAAAGAGGAAGAGGAGGAGGAAGCTGGCATTCCTCCCTTTACGAGCACAGACAGCGGCGTCTTAGGTGATGAAGATGATGAGGATGACATTTCCTTTGAAACGGATGAGGACTCCACTGGAGAAACAATTCTGAGTGACTCTTATGACACAACTGATGATAAGGATGTTGATACAAGCTCTTTAGATGAGGAGGATGAAGAAGATGAGGATGAAGATGAAGAAGATGATGGTGTTAGTGAAATCTTGATGGCAGGTATTGTACAACTTTATTTTTTTCATTTAGTTCTTATAAACACAAGAAGGATGGACAAAAATGAGCTAGAAGCAGCACAGGAAAGGTGATTTTTCATATTTCATGCTCTAAATACACAGGTGTCATAGTATATTGTGTTCTGTGTTTTTACAGCTGCTGCTGCAGGAACATTAACTGTCCAGGAGGAGGCAGCAAAGACTGATGAAGACCATGAAGAAGGGGATGAGCTCGAAGAGGCTGAAGATGAAGGAAAGACTGAAGACGCAGAAACAAAAGAAACAGGTTTGTATCAGACAGCTGTTGTGGTGCAAAGGATTCATAAATGTGTTCAGTATTGTTTCTAAAACCTGTTAATGTGCAATGATAGTAGGAATAGAAGGCAACGCTAATAATAATAATTTAAAAAGGTAGCATCTTATTAAAGGAGATGCAAATAAAACAAATAATAAGCAACAACAACATATTTATCAAAGAGTGGGCAGTATGTCAGGTGTGACTGTGAAATCTGTGACTTCGCACTGCCACCTACAGGTCAGTCAAACTTAGAGAAACATCAGATAAACTGGATTCAAAAGCATCAAAGCTATGTGTGTCATATTGGTTATATGGCCAGTAAATTTATAAGAAGTTTTGTTCATTAATTTTTCAAATTCTTTTGCAATTATCTCTACAAATATTGTTAATAGTATACCTTTTGTAGGCAGTAAAAAGCATCTATTTTATTTAAATGTTTTACCATTATACATTTATTTCTGCCCTAAGCAGGCAACACTATCAGTGCTTGTCCACCTTAAAAAATATGCAAGAGTGGAAAGATTGAGAGGCCAATTTACAGCTTATAAAATATAAGCTGTAAATGTCATTGGAATCTCTGTAGAAGGTGGTAAGTTTAAATTGACTGTAGCTTATTTTATTTCATCATACATATTGTTCCTGAAAGTCAAGAGTTTATCCTGCTCAAATTTCTTTAATTGCTTTGTTGCCCTTAACAGAGTAGAAAACCTCAAATCCTTTCGTTTTTTCCTTGTTGTG
>NW_005187733.1:102008-116237 GCF_000239375.1 Pundamilia nyererei
GTTTTATCTTATGCGATTACATTGTATCTAGACTTCTTTTATTTTCCTGCACGTAGCAATTGTATTGATCATTTGTGCAAGTTTTAATTCATTCAGTAATTTGCCAAAAAAACAAATTGAGTTTTCTAACTTTCTAACTGTTTCAGATGCATACAGAATCAAAACTATTATTTTTTTAGTATTTTTTAGTCTTAAAAGCAGAAAAAATCCCATATATCATTTCAGTGTTCATATTCAACACACGTGAAACGCTTGTTTTTTTTCTGTTGAGGATTTATAGATCATATTGCATCATAATGCACCATCACTGTTCTCCACAAGATAAAAACTAAATATGTTCTTTGTGCAAGCTGTAGTTACATGTTAATGTAAAGATGGTGCAGCAGAGAGAATGTAGAATATGTGATGGTGCTCATAAGAAACTGGGTGTAACTTGGAACCCAAACATGTTTAACATTTAGATCATGTATTTAAGTCTCTGTGTATCAACCAAGTGGATTGTTTTTTTTTTTAAAGCCTTGTGTGACACAGAAAATAAAAATGCAACTCAATGTAAAACTTAAAAGTGATCCCATATGAGATTTGTGCTGGAGTCTCTTTGTTTTTCTTACCTCACAGTCAGGTGCATAAAAACAACTCTACTGTATAAATAATACATTATTTAGATGGAGGGTGTGATGATAATATCGCATCTTATTGCATTGTGTCATATAAACAATACAAAAAAAGCATTTTAATAAAGGGTAGACATTATACTCATTTTTGTTTGATTCTTCCACTTTAATCAACATTTTTAAACTGTAGTTTATAAATGTTGATTATGCTGGAACATAAACCTGTATTCTGCAGATATGCATCATGTTGTGTGCTGCATGCAGTGTCATAAGTACGTAACTCTTCACAAGCCTCTGTGTTCCTCCTCCAGTTTGTAGCTTTAGCTTTGTTTATATTTTCAGATGCTCCCAAGAGAGTTTCTGCTGTGAGAAGGAGAAAAGGTAATGGTAAAAAAAAACAAATAAAAAGTTCCTATTTAAGATATACTCACTGACGTTACCTGCAAAACTCCCAAGAGACAAAGTTTAAGTCATTATTATGTTTCACAGTAACCTCCCATAAGCTCTACAGGGGAATAATTCAGGGAACAATATTATCTCACCCTGTAAAATTAGAATAATTTGCATCACTTGGATATGAAGTTGCAACTTTAATTAAGCTTTTTGATTCAGAGATAATTTATCAATTTTCTTTTTTTTATCCCTTATGTTCATTTTCAGATCGGGAAACTGTGAGGACTGTAAAGACTCTAAAGACAGCTGAAAAGCCCAAAAAGACAGGTAGCACTGATTCTTATGTTTATATGAATTTAATCTTTAAAATGATGCGCTTATTATTGTTTGCCTTTATTGTGATATTGTAATAAACACAGTCATGTCGTAATCAGCTCTTCCTAGAATCAGCCTGCCTCCGAAAATCACAAAGATCCGAAGATTTCCTCCTTTTCTGAAAGGTACTAAGATTTAATACACACATAAACTGGTCTCAATGTTAATCAGGAGAGAATTACTTTTTCACATATACGTTATGAATTTAAATATTTGTACCTTTTTCAATTCTAAAAAGCCAAGAAAGTAGATAAACCCAAGGCTTCCAAAACAAGTAAGCAATTACTTCCCCACAAATATGTCACATTCATGATCACTGTATTACAAAAGCAGAGCAAATTATGTTAGTGTATTTATAAAACTTCTGTTTTTTTTTTAATGTGACCTTGTTTATTCACAGAGACAAAGACCAAAAAGCAAGAACAGGTCACAGACTCTGGACAAGAAGGTATAAAACATTCATATTTTTCTCCTGATTTAAAAGAACATTTTTACCAAAATATAAAAATAAGAATATGACTTTGTTTGTGTATTATTCCAGTAAACTGTTGCTTTGGATTATATGAATAATGCAAATGTGCACTGATGTTTTGCAGTTGGGCCTTGTAGACCTGCACCAGTTTATTGCCCGTCCCCACCTGGATGGTATGGTAAGCACAAGGATCTCCACAGTGCACTGAAATGTTGTCATATAGGCTGAATTAAAAACTTTACTGTGCACCAGCTTAAAGTTGGCTTTTTATCTTGCAGTTCATCACATAGTCACAGACAATCCTTACCCTCCTCCTACCATGTCAGGTATTCACTTTTTGGTACTGTTTGCAGTCACAGTTAAATCTCCGTTGCTCAATGACTTCTGCTGTAAGGTTAAAGGCGTATTTGTTTTTGTTTTCAGCTCCCTCTGCTCCTGTACTGACCGCCCACCCTGTCCATCCCGGAGCCCCACAGGGCATTTATCAGCAACAGCCTCCGCCAGCACCAATGCATCCACTGTACGCACAGTATCAACCATATCAGCCACCACTTCAGCCTGTGATGCCGCCTCCACCAGATCCAGTTCAGCCACTCCAGCCTGTACAGCCAGAAGCTGCAGAAGAAGAAGAAAAAGCTCCTGCCCAACCTGAGGTCCCGTCTCCAGCTGTTGAAGCTGAGCCTGCTGATGCTCCGGTTCAAGGTGAGAAGGATATGCCTATTTATTTTCTTTCTTCTTTTGAAATGGTTGTTTCTTGTTCTTGTTTTCTTGTTCTTTCTTGTTTTCAAGGTATTCATTTAAAAATATTTAAATATACAGATTTTTTTTCTACTCACCTTCCACAGGTTTTGGGAGGAAAATCACAAAAATCTGATCAAATAAATCAATGAGGCTTAAAAATATAGTGCAACTAATTAAACAGAGTTGTTGATAAGTAAATATTTGAATAAGGTGTGATAAATAAATGAATACATAAAAGCATAAATACATTTCACTTGAAAAAAAACCCCCACACTATCCTGAAAATCTTACATTTTTCTGTGAAACTTTAAAATAATTCAAATTATGCTACAAAGTAAATAAACCTACAACTGTTTCCCCTTTAAGAACCAGAGGCTGCTGAGGAGGACGTGATTGCTGTCTCCACAAAGAAAGGTACAAACTAAGAAGTTAAACTCTTGTGGAAAGTTGTGTTTATCACAATTACATCAGTGATAGTAATTAATGTCTTGTCATTTTCAGCAAAAAAAACAACAACAAAGGCTGCTGATTCAGACAAAGGTACTGTAGCGCTCTCCACATCCACTAAATACTTAATTTGCCAGCTAACTAGAATATCCACTATAACAAACGACAGCTGCAGCACATAACAGTGATGTACAATAGCACTGTGTGCTATATGAATGCATTAATTAAAGAAAATTAACTTGGCATGGGCATTTCACAGCAATTATCCCCTCAGAGCCAGGAGCAGCCAAAGGGAAAACAAAGAAAGGTAATTCATGTATACAGCTGGATAATTTGGTGTTTCCACTGGTACACACTTCACATTGTTAGAAGTGATACACACAGTAATTATAGCTGTGCTTTGTTATAAATATTCATATATATTTAAACCTTTTTCCAAGATACAGATACCATAAATTCATGTATTTTTTCAATACTAGATGCTGCCGTTTTGAAAGACAAAACCAAAGCAGACACTGCAAAGAAAGGTGATCTGGTATCTATGGATCTATACTTTCTAATGCATTTTGATTGCCTTTAAAAGTGTAATGTTCTTCTTATGTGTTTGTTACTTCAGTGGCAGCTGCTAAAAAAGAGAAAATCAGAATTCATGCAGGGGCAAAAACAGGTAAAATATCCTTTATTGTTGTTATTGAGACATATAAATGATGAAAATTAAACATTATATATTTAATTCTGTTGTATTTTGTTCCAATTTGTTTGCATAGATCCATCTGCAAAACATAAAACTAAAAGTGCTGCAGCTCCTAAGAAAGGTAAACATGATTAGACGTTAGGATCTCATCAAATTTGTAATATTTAAAAAAAATCAAATGCAGTCCAACACATTTCTCTTTCATGTGAAGTAGAAATTAATAGTTGACTGAGAAAACAAATTATTCAGGCTGCTAATCACGAGTTTTTCCTCATTACGTTAGAGCCTGCGGCTGAAAGACAGAAGAGGAAATCAGCCTCTGAAAAGACAGGTGACGGCACTCACTGACATTCATTAATTTGCATAAAGCCAATCATAATTCATGAAAGCTGATTGGGAACGAATTGTTTCTGCTCCCCTCAAAAGCGGCACCTATCAGGAGCAAAGTGAAGGCTTCGATAGCAAAGACAGGTAAAACTCAGACCGTGCATGAGTTCACGAAAATTTGATTTTCTTCTCGGTTGAAGATCTTTTTTTAATCATCAACTTTAGCCCAGTTACCCCTGCATTATAATTTCTGTTTATTAAGATGATTTAGTTCGGTTCAAATTCATATCAAACAGATCCAGAACCACGTCCACAGCCACTCAGACTGAGACCGAGACTTGACATTGGCAGGAGGGCAAATGTAACCTCTGAAGCCCACGAGGAGAAACCTGCCAGATCTGAACCAGGTCTGTGTTTCTTTCATGAGGGCCCCAAAATATCTAGCTTTCCTAAAACTTGTAGTTCTTTACTATTTTTTTGTTTTTGTAGCCAAGACAAGATCAAAATTATTGGCAGCAAAGAAAAGTAAGTTTATATTTTAATGTGGCAATAATTTTCCCTAAAGCTTAGCTTATTTACAGCATGCTAGCAGCACTTTGAGACTGCACAATAGTCCTTTTAACCCATTAGTATGCTAACATGCCAGTAGTGACCAGGTGTCCCACTTGTGGGACCGCGCAACATTTCTATCCCTTCTCCCTCTCTCCCAAATTTGAATTAATTTTCAATACTCAACATTACAGGTCAGATTTACTACACCGCCAACTCTGATCTCCAGATGTAAACTTCACAACTGTCTAAAATATGATTGTTATTTCTTGGAGTACGATATTAGCACTGCACTTTGCCAGTGTCCTAATGCTAGTGCATAATCTGCCAGAATGACAGAACACATTGTGTATATTCAGCTAAGACTAGATTATTTATCATTATTAGAGTTACAGTCATTAAGCCACAGAATAAATAACTGGGCAAACTTGTTTTTCTGATTAAAAAACCCCAAACAAAACAAAACATTTTTTAGTTTATGTTTATGAATAAATAAATACTATAATTGTCTTGAGATGATTGTTGCTTGTATGGACAGCTCTCAGAAACAAATATGTCTACCTTGTGCTTTCCCTGAAGGATTTCCAAAATTAGTGGGAAAGTTAGCCCTCAGCTGTTTCAAAGCCATCTTTGTTACCTTGTTAAAAACAGGAAAATCTAACAAGCTGTCTTTCTTGCCTTTACTTTCAGCTCTGTAAAAGTTGTATTCTTTAAATTTGAACCACAAAGTCTTATAACCAGTCTGAATGTACACCCTTTGATAAATTGGAAGGCAAATTAACTATGGTGGAATTCATGCCGAGAGTAAAACACCTCTGAAAAATGGCTTTTAATTAGAGGATGGAAATGAAGAATTTCTAAACTGCAGTCATGCCTCATTCTGAAAGAGTCTAATGTTCACATTCACTGTTAGTATTCATGTCCATCCATGTTTCTCAGAAGCTAAACTGATCAAGTGAAACACAGGAAGAGAAGGTGCAAGCGTATATGTTTGTACCCTTGTAAAACCATCTACAGCAAATTAGATGTGTTTGAAACATACTCATGTTCTCTGCTGGCATTTTTCAGGGAAAATCGCCCCTTTCTGAGATGCAGATTAAGTGAATAAAATGGGCTGTTTTATGCATGATAAAGTTCTAATTAGAGACATGCCAAGCTGTATTACTCCGAGAAGGGAATAATATTGCAAGAATATTGAATTTACACCACAATTACAGAGAGTTATTTGGCAGGCTGTAATAGGGCTGTCTCTCCTCTCACAGGCCAAGCAGAGAAGGCTGAAAAGAAATCTGTCAAAGAGACTCAAGGTATGGCTTTAGAGTAGAATTAGAAGTGAATCTAATGAGTGCTATGTATATTTCAGAAGGCTCAGCTGCTCCTTTCTCCCCTTGCAAATTTTAGAAAAAGAGAAACAAGCATCAAAAACTGGTAAGTACTCGAGCATGAAAGTTTTCTATATGCACAGTAAATAATCTCCAGTCACCATAGAGAGTATTGACACTTATTAGAATTATTTGTGTTTCCAGAAGTTTAATTTCAATGGAGTGTGCTTCATTCAAGAGGCTTTATCAGTGCTGCTGATTAGAGACTTAAACATTCCTGGTTCTCTTTTGGTTACTGATATGACCTCTGAGCTAGTAAGGTATCTGTCATCAGTAACAGTTCTTGGTTAGTATTGGGATACATTTAAAGTTAACTTGTTAGAATCCAGTTTTATTTCAAGTAAAAAAAAGTCATCTGTTATGTTACAGCATTAGTGGGAATTAAGACTTTTGAGTTCTTTAGAGTTCGTTTTTGGTTTTAGTTTATCATATTGTTCCAAGGGGCCGAGCCTACCTACTGAGTTGATATGGACAACTCAATAGTCCATATCAACAATGTATTAAGCAACACGCTTGTTAATTTCCCTCACACTGACAGTTTTTGGTAAAATCTAGACATTGTGGTTTTGGAGCTGTAGCATCGACACCATTGTCCTCCTCATCAGCCGTACTTACCTTGCTGTGCTTGTTCTGAATGTGAAGCTGCGCTCTTTCAAAGCTGGCAGATAGTCATCATCATCTAGGCACAAAATAATATGAATACTTCTGCAATGTAAACACCCTCCTCTCTGTCATCTTGCTTGTCAATCTGACTGAATGCATCAGAGATTTTGCTTTGTCTCTTCTCGCAAGGAAGAGGCAGACATGGCTACATGTCAGGGGTTGGTGACAATAAAATAATGCAGACAAACATAAAAGACTAGAAAAATGCTTTCTACTATCAAAGCATTTTGTTCTTCAGTATACTTTTGAAATTCTGGGTAAAAGGAGCAGGAGTGTATTCCTTGTTTTACTATATGCATATTTTTTCCCTCATACAAAGATACCTAAAACATGTTGCCATATCTGGCAGAATGAGTTTAGATTGCCAATTTTATTGTTGGCAGCAAAGATTGTTGGGAGCTATGCAGCCATGATGTTCAGGAGGGTGATAGAAATTAGAATAAGCTGTCCTTTCACAAAAAGAGTCTGTACATCAGCACATGCACTCACACAATCCTGATCAACAGCTAAATCGACAAATGTATAAATTAACTCTCAGAATTGTTTTCCTCATAATGCCTTTAAATGGAAGTTCCCAGCATGAGTGTAAGCTACAGTATACAAGTTAGCTGAACTGATAAAGCTTCTTGAATTACTGGATAAACATTTTGAAGTATTACAAAGAAACACAGTGGTGCTATGAATCGTTTTGTTTTCTGTCATTCATGTTGTGTATCATATGCTTGTTGTCAATAGAAAATGAGAAAACAGCTTCCTGTAAGGCCTGAGGTATTCTGTAAATTTTCACCATCTTTCCAATGGATAATTCAGTATGAAAGGACGATGGCTTTAATGACATTAGGATCACAAGTGATTAGAATTTAATGAGATGAGCTGATTGGTACAAGATTACAAGCCTTTTGAGCCGCCTTGAATTATTGAAAGAGATTATGGCCTTTGATGAATATGGCAACAATTTTATACTTAGCTGGATTGATTAAATCCATGAACCAAAACCCATTAAATTGGGTTATTAGTGTTCTGTTCCTATTGAATCATCCAGTGGACTACAAACACTCCCCCACTGCCCTGTTTAACTTCACACTTTGCTACCATCTGACACAGCAGTGCCTGTTTCTTCAGGTGTGATGAAAAGTAGTTTGGTTTCTTTGGTTCAGACTGAAGTTCAGAGGTTTACTTTGATTTTGGTTTCTTTACTTCACTTAAAAGAAGCAAACCAGAATCGTTTTATACAGACAATACTAGCCAGTATTTGTGTTGTATGGTTTGTTTTATGCATGACTGAATTCCAAAAGAAATCAACCTCTTTTGAAGGATTTCATTTCATTTGATTTAAATTACTTATATTTTATTTAGCAGGGAAATGCACGCACACATTGTTACGTTTAAGTTAAATATAACTATACAACTTAACAAAGTCCTGATACTCTAATGCAAACATCAACTAACAGTAAAGCAAGAAGAAAAACAACCTTGTAAATAGCAATTAGAGCAACAACATGAGTAAACAAATTAATGTGAGTTAAATATCCTTCCTGGTGTTCATAGACTTGCCTTTGCCAAATGTTTTTATTTCTGTGCACTGTGTCTCTGAGTGGTGACATTTCACCAACAAGGATTTCTAAGAGATTTCAGTCTGCAAGTTCTGTGGTTCACTATGAACTAGATACAAGGTTGATAGACGTGTGTACTGTGTAGCTTGCTGCAATTCATTCTTATTATAGGTGTAAATGCTGTTAATGGTCCCCTTTTAGAGAGCTGCAACTCTGATGTGCGTCAGCCAATAAACTTTGGTTTCCATCACATTTGTTTTTTAGTTGATGATTGACTTACTCTTCAGTCACTTTTTTATTTTGCTTTGTTTGAGTCACTAAACTCCTATTGGTTAGGTTTATGAAAAGCCTCATCACAAAATTAAACCTGCACATGCTGCATATCTAGTTACATGTAACACCAAAGGGTGCTTTACAATTGCCCATCGATGGCTATTCAGGTGACAGACTAGTCTCTCCATAGATTATCGAGAGGTCAGTGGTTTGTTGTGGACAGCAGTGTTTGGTATCCTGGGAATGAGAAGGTGCTTTCCCTTTACAACACTCAGCAGCAACAAGGCTACTCTTTGTTGAGCACCACTCTTGAGGCGTGTTATTTCAACACCTGCTGAGTGGTTTTTATTAGGTTTGAACAATTATGCAGGGTGATGTGGTTGTTGCAGAAAAATTACATTTAAATGTATTTTTATTTGCAAATGACAAGTGGTGATAAGTGGTCGCTTTTCCAAATAAAGTTTAATTCTAGTTTGACTTTAACAAGAGACTGAAGCAGCAGAAACAAGCAAAAGAACATCACTGTGTTTAAAGAGTGAAACCCAGCCTGTCCTTTATCCTTTCTCTTTTTTCATGCATGTAGAAACTTATCCTCTGTTTTTTGTCTCTCTCAGTGTGAAGCACAATCTCATATTCTCATTAAGTTTTATTTTTATTGCATGCAGAAGATCCCAAGAAAGAAGAAAATATTACAGACAAGAAGAAACCTGGTAAGACTTGGTGAAATTTATTCAGATTCTTATTTCATTGACTGTGGCCGATATTAATATTTGTATATGGAGAAGGATATAGATGGGTGTGGGTGTTTCTAATCAAGGCGGCTAAGGCTGTGTTCAAACCCACTGTGAAGTGAACTTGTGCATCACATCAGTGGGTTTTTTGGACCATTTTGTAACCCAGAAATGTTAACACCTTAGCGCTAACGCCAGAACTGCTTCCTCTTAAACAAAAACAGATTTTGGGAGTTTACCAGTTAGTCTTTTTTTGGTTCTGTCCCTATATAAGAGTGAACTTAAATCATATAGTGCCCACGAACAGTGATGCCAGCTTGGCCTCTATTTCTGGTCTGGAAACTTTGCTTTATGTGTGGTTTGAACACACCATGTAATCGTATAATTGCACAGTACAAATCTATCCACAGATCTCATTCTAAGCAACCTCTTTCCATCTCATCTTGTCTTCACAGGGCAGAGATTCTTTCAGTGCGTTTATGTCCCTGGCAAAAATGCCCAGTACCCTTTACGACCTTTCACTCCAGCCATGTCCCCCACCATGATGTCTCCTGCACTCAGAGCCATGTTGGAGCAGCAAAGAGCAGCCAGGGCGTCTGGGCAGTAGGACCACCTGAAGCCTTTCTTTATATCTGACAGCACTGCATCTTTCCATCCAGCAGGGGGAGGTGTTTGAATCTGTGCTAGCTTTACATTAAGAGGATGATCACAGAGAGAGGAAAAAAGTGGACAGACTTACTTTGTCTTTAATTTATTGAAATATTCTTTTAGTGGTTGAGCTCCTGGGGTTGCTGTTAATATTGCCCATTTTACCCTCTGCTTATGCTGCTCTTCTATGTCTATGTTCAGTAAGAAAAATGCCATCTTGTGAATATTTTAATTATAAATAGTATTTATAATGTACATAATGCATGTTTTTAATTTAGAATGGGATAAATGGGTTACAACTTAGGATGTAATATAAAAAGCTGACTTTTGTGTTGCTTTCTCTATGATGCCCGTTATCAGATTTAACAGTAATTTATTTAATTTAAGGCAGTTTAGTTTATATCCAAGCAAACACTTATACTCTATTAAGACAAGCTTTTATTGTCTTAAACAGCTTTGAATGGTTTATTTTCAAAGTCTAAGATTATTTGCAACAGGAAAATATATTACATTGAATTATATACATAATATATGTTAATGGTATCAAACCCATGCAAATACATTTCACAAAATACGATTTATTTGAACAGTATTTTTTTCCAGTTTTCTATATAAATAACTGCATTTTCAGTTCCTGTAACCATGCCCCGTGTTTGTTTCTGCTGCTTTGCTGCATCTGCAATAGAACAGAATCCAAATGTTGGAGGGTCAAATCCCAGGAGCTCCCACACTGATCTGAGCAGCATCCCTGTCACTGAACATCCATCAGCCTCATCAATCGTAGGCGCATGCTGTGACTGATGCACACATATTTCTTGACATATTAAGAACACATCTAGCATGAAACTGTTGGCCATTTACCTTTCACTGCTAATGTTTTTTTTTGTTTGTTTGTTTGTTTTTGTAGAGGTTCATTTCAATATGTTACATGCCACATTTTAATTTTAACTGACTCCAATCAAAGTGGTGTATTGGAGATACTAGGGTAACCAGAGAATGGCATAGTAGATGAATAAAATATAGAAGAATCTGAAAAAATAAATATTTTCTAACATTTAAGAGGCACTGAAAAGATTTGTTTATCTCTATGAATACAAACTCAATAATGCAATGCAGTCTCATTGCACATATCAAAGCTCCAAAATTAAATTTGGATCCAATTAAGAAACATATTTAAATGAAACATATAGGTAAGTAAGAAAAGGGGGATATAATTTTAAAAAAAAAACATTTTTTTGTGTATATACAATAATTATTAAATAGTCTAGGTTCTCTGTGTAACTTGAAGCAGCTTATATGTGGGACTATGGGCTTCTCGGTGGTGGTTTATTGGCCATAAAGGATATGAGTATGCAGCAAAATGTTTTTGTTGCGCCTCATTAGGTTTAATAAATTCAGAAAACCTCGTTTTGATTTGTTTTCCTTTTAAAGCCAAAGATTGCAATGCTGTGCTTTTATCTTAAAAATGAAGTGCAATTCCTGGATAGTAAATGTCTTGTAATTATGTGTTTTATCACAGATGACCTCTAATTACTTACAAATATCAGCTCCTTTAACTCATCGTGTTCAGAGGCAGGGACAACTTTGATGTGACCAACTCATGAGACACTGTGATGTCTGCTACACTGAATGAATGTCATTTGTGTTAACCATCAGCTTATTTATTAAGTCTGATCTTGTCATATTTCTTTTTACCTCAGTCATTCATAGCTCTGGTTTTGTGCCTTATAGCAACATGGCTGCCTTGTTGACGCTGCCAAACTGTTGCCGAGCATCACCAGTGATTGCTGTTGCCGTCTTACTGAATGAAAACTTGATGCAAAGAACCAAAAAAGGTGTTTTTACGCTGGGCTTAATCCTGGGATATGACCCACCCTTGCCCATATTGTGCTGTCACATTCACCTTTTAACAGAGTGAGTTCCTAAAGACAGACGAATCTACTAGTTTTTAATAGCTAGTTCGTGTTTTAAAAATGCTTTTGACATATTGTTGCATTTTTACCATATTATGACCCTGTGGATTGAGCTACATCAATTATTAAAAAGTTGTTTTTTTTTTTGAGGTATGGCAGTGAAGGGGGGCTCAACCAGAGTTTCTTGAACTTATGAGGGCCAGGGACCTCTTAGAGGGGTGAAAGTTTTCCAACGTTCCCCTCATAATCCACATTTAAAGCAGTTAAGATGCTTTGATCTTCGTGTTACTTGTTGCCGTGGACTGATTCAGATATTTCCCTATGCTAGCTTGCTAGCTAGTCATCTAGCTAATATGCCAAACTATGCAGCAGAACATTTCTGCTGTCCTTGAGTGTAGTTACAGAGTTTCTACCAAAATGACTCAATGCACCATATTGATATCAGACTCTCTATTAACCCAAAGAAAACCTTGGGGATAGAAAAGGACTCAATATATATTCATACTTTTTTAAACTGTGAAATTGTTACCTTTCATTAAAATGCACTTTTAATGATGCTGCACAGATTATACAATTTAATGCAAATTATTTACAGACCTCTTGGCTATGAGATATCAACCGCAGCGCCGACTCACCATTGTACCTACTATTCCCAACTGTGTTTTTTTTAAAAGCCTTAAACTGTATTTGGTGACACTGAATTTAGAGGTGAGTTTAGAGAAAGTTACTTGAAAACTTCTGTTTAAATTTTGCAAACTAAAAAGAGTCATACTTCAGTTTTATAACATAATTAGAATATTTTTTTGTTACTTTTTAAGAGTTAGTTCTAAATAAAGTGATGTTTACTGATATGGACTGAAAACTTTCATCACTTGTTTTGCCAATAATCTGTTGCCAAAGATTGCACAGTGGCCATTTTGACTAAAACGAGTGTGTTGCAACATTAAAGAAGGACCTGCCCCTTTTAGGTGAAAGTCCATAATTTTGGTTTCTGGACTTTTTGTTTGTTTTTATTTAGTTTATTTCATTTCATTTTTCTTTATTCCTGAGTTTAACAGAACATTGAATGTAAAGTTTTTTGTAAACTCTAATTTTATAAACAAGTCTGAAGTGAAGTGTATCCCTGAGGTTTCAGTATTACCCTCCAGGGGTGAGGTCAGCAGTCCTGAAGTGGTAAGGAAGCCTAATGAGATCTGACATCATGTACTGCTGCAACTGACTGTAGGTGTTGTAAGTGTTAGTTGGAGTAAGTTATTACCTTAAAATGTGGTTTTTACTGGTGTTTTGATTAATCATATTCCAGAAGGGCATTTCAGCAGTAGTCTGCTTGTGCCTCATATAAAATGAACAGTAATTACAGCATAAACTGTGGCTATGTGCTGTAATTATGTTTTAAAGTGTTATTAACTGTAATTTAACGTGAGCTAAATCGTGATCTCATACAAGAAAACAAACCAGAAGGAACACACAAAAACATCAGAGCTCTATCTAATGTAACTCCAGGTTCTTCATACATATTCATGTGAGCCTACAGGTGTAAGGCTGAGTTCAACTTGACTACTCTACATCCCTGATTATGTTTTAAGTACATGCGTTTGGATGGTGTTGTTAAAAGCAAGTGATCTGCTTGATCTTATGCATGTTTTTTTTCTGAAAAGCTGTAGTGCAACACTTACACTTTTGCTTCACTGTATTTCACTATGATGTGTTGCTGTCATATTTGTCTTTCATTCTTTTATTGGTTTGTAGTTATCTGAAACCACAGACAATCTAATTGATCTGCGATCTCCAAGCAGAATAAAAAATAGTTGGCTTTCTTGTAGATGCTTCATCTGGGATTGGAGTGCAGTTTAACACTCTTTAAAAAAGTTTAATTCCACAACATACAGTTTGAGGTTGTTTTGTTTTGGAAGGATATATTTTGTTAACAAATTGTAATATTTTCTGCATGATAATGTCATTTATTTAAATTCAAGGCTGCTTTTTTGTAACACACAAGTAAGACTGCAGTGTCACAAAAAGCAGTCACTCTGGTGCTGTACAAATACTGTAGATAATAGTTAATTTCTTATCATCATGAGACTTGTCACTCCATTAGTTCTCAAAGATAATAATAAATTAGTTAACACGTTTGGTCAAAAAACAGTTTTAAATGAAAGATGTTTTTTTGTGCTTTATCAAAGATGTATGAAAATGATGTTTCATTCAGAGAAAGTATGAACTACCTGCTGCATGTACTATAAAGCAGATGTGTTTAATTCACTCGGTCACTTTCCAGAAGCCAGTTAAGTGTCATAACTGACATTTCAAGCTATAATATCATTGGAGGGACAACACTGAGTCTGCTGTGCTTATGTAGGAAACTTTTACCACTATGCAGTTTTTGTGTCAAAACGTGAATAAACTTTTGAAGATATCCATGAGGGGGCATTTCTCTCTCTCTCTCTCTCTCTC
>NW_005187733.1:117545-136171 GCF_000239375.1 Pundamilia nyererei
GAACTTTATTCCAACGTAAGAAGTCCTATGAACAGATCAGATCAGATTGGCAAAGTGTATTTCTGGATCATGTTTTTGTTGTTGGATGTGCTTTTTACATCATTTTTGTAAAAGCCATTAGTGGAAGGACACTGCTACCTGAGACAAGTTGAATGCACGATATGCAAGTAATGCAAAAAATGATTGCTCTAGCTTATTCTGTTCTATCAGGATTTAAAGTTACACAAATGGAAACCTGCGGCCTTACAAGAGTTAAATTTAGGCTATATATAAAATAAATGTGACAATCAACATAAGAAAGAACATCTTTTCATTTACAAATAAATTATCTAACACACATTAGTGGGTCACATAATAAACTTAGAGAACAGAAAAAAGTATCCACCCCATCACGCTAGAATTGATCCAATACCAATACCAGGATAGGTATCGATACTATCGATATCTGGATTGATCTACCTACTTCTTATTTTAGGATGTCAGTGTCGTTTGAGCTCTTGTTGGCAGAATTGGGACCTGGGGAGGCAGTTAATTTCAGAGTCTATAAAATAGTATTATTTCCATATCATTGTATATTCAGTACTGGTGCACATTTTGAGCTAGTCACAATCTGACTGGTCAGATCTGTTTATTCACATGCAAAAAATCAGCTGTCGCAATACATGTCGCAAATTTGTCTTCAAAAACGTATATGGTCGGTGTGAACAGCTGCAATAATAATAGGTTACTTGTCTAGTGTGAAAAGTCCTTTAGCCTTTACATTTACTACAAAGATCATAAGAACGAATGTTTTGAAAAATACAGCATAAAATTTCATGGGCAAACTGAAATAGATAACCTACAGTAAGTCATGGCTGTAAATACACGATTTTCCAATTATCACTGCTTTCCTTGGTGTGGATAAACAAACCATTACAACTGGTTTTGGGGCCTTATGGCATTAAAAGGGGATCTCATAACAGCCAAAGAGCGGGCGGGGATGCAGTATGAATCTGCCACGGATATGTTTGAGGCCAGTAACAGACCAGCTGGCAATACATGGTACCAGAGCAGAAGAATGGGTAAGCTGTACTGTACTGTGCTCATATCGACTTGAAGGAGCACAGGAGTCAAACGAAAGTCTTTTGAAGTACTGTTTTACTTTAGTGAGGACACTTCTTTTGAAAGTGTGGCCTCTTTGTCCTCAGACTCACTCAGAGGAAATTGATCTTGATTACTGAATTTCTGTAGCTTCAACAAGCATGGCGACATCTGCTCAAATGCTGTGATATTCTTAGAGGTCAAACTTAAACAGACAGAAACAACAGAAAAGTAACCAGGGAAAAGATCTGCGTGTGTCCATGTTTATTTTGATCATTTTACATTTCAGCAAATTGTCTTTGAGGACATTAATACATTTAACACCTGCTAACTGAACAGCGTTTTGCTCCTATAATATACTGGCTTTCCATAATAACTTCACAATTCATTTGTAGTTTGGTCTCCCTACAGCTCCTACTGTAACTATACAATCAAATAACATTGGTAGGAAAATCAAATAAATTGAAAGGTATGCATTCATTTTCAATTATCAGTCATTTAAAAAAATGAAATTTAATGTTGAATTCTTCAATGCACAAATACTTAAATATAAGAAACAATACATTGGATTTCTAATGGAAGAAGTGGCTTTGGCAGAGAGAACTCAAACATCAGTCAAAGTCAGTGGGGAATAAACATTGCTGGTCCATAAATCATTACAAAGTCCACAGCACACTGACAAAGCTTGTGATGGAGAGTTTCATTTCAAAAGAACAGGAATATCATCTTGAAACTTGATTATTACATCTGTTAAAGATTTGTTTAACTTTTTCCACACTAGACGTTATGATGCTATATGCAGAGATAATGTGATTTTTATCTCTTCACTTTGGAACAAAACTCTTCATGTGGATATTTAATTAACCGAATCTATACAGTACACGTGCTGCGACTTCTGCCAGTTTTACACATCCGTTATCTTGGAAAACAAAGTTATGCTAATCAACCTGGCTTACGATGCCTGTCAAACAGAGAGGCACACAAAGCAGAGAACATTTAATGTACATTACTGAAACTAGACACATTTTTCAAGCCATTTAGACTCAATTGTCTGAACCAAATGAAGGCCAACAGTACACCAAAACCATTTCTATGAGTGATGGCAATGTCCTGTCTTCTACTACCTGCCAAACAGGCATGATTTGCATTTTCATTGTTTTACATACTTTGTCCTAAATTTGAAAATGCCACTCAAACTATGGAAGCTTTGTATTTTCATATCAAATATGCTTCTAATCACACAGGGAGCCATCGTGGAAGTCAACATTGGATGATTACTGTATTCATAGGAAAGTGATAGCTGCATGCAGTACGGTCACAACGTGTGGTCCTGCTTTCAAAAGGAACATTTTCAAATTTGTATTTTCATCTGTTAAAGAATGTTAAAGAGCACGCACATCAACATGTGAAATGTTGATCTGTTGGCTTTCTTGCTGCTTTTCCCCAATGCAAATCTGGTTTTTATTTGAGGAAGATCAGAAAGTGCATTTCTATTCTATTGCTTTGTTAAAATAAAATTACACTGCAATATAAACAAACCTGTTAAATAAATGATAAAGTACATGAAGCAGGTGGAAAATTACCAAAGACAAAAACCTGTCAGATCTGCGTGCAGGGGTAGATAATCACAAATGTCCCATTTCAAGCTTATTGTCCCCTTTTGCTTTTGTTGTTGTGCATGAATGGAGACTTTCTCAACAGCCAACTAAACTAAATCTGCCCCTAATATCCGCATTGTGTCAGAATTATATATGCTAACTGTGGATGAAAACTATAGAAACTAAATCATTTACAGAAGTCAACACTAGTTTTGCAGGTGCCTGTTTTCTGTGTGGCTTTTTGGCTGAAAAAAGCTGTTAACTTTACACCAAGCAAAATCGTATTGCTGGGATTTATCAGCACATTAACCCTTAAGATGCATTTCCCTTTAATGGTCCCTGGATGGTGATTTCAGTCACTCTGACTGAAGTGAAAATTTTAGCTTTTTTATTTACTTTGGTGGAAGGACAAATATAAATGTGACACTTTGGAGCTACTATAAACAAAAGCAGCTTTTTGTTTGGTGTGAGTTTTTTTTTCAAACTGATGCTGGCTATAGATTATCATTGTGTTTCTTCAGTAAAGAAAGCAATCATTTTTTTTTAAAAAAAAAAAGAAAAGTTCAGGTGTCAAAGAGCTGATAAAGTGCTGCAATCTGAGCTGTGATTCACCCTGCTTCAAGCTGCAAAGTCACTTGAAAACTGCAGATACATCTGCAACTCCTGCAGAGCTCGTTCCATGCTCAGTGGTGCGCAAATACGGCATTAATTATGATTAGTTAAGCTACTCAAAATTAAATGAAGAACAAATGAACTCATGTTGCAGATTTGGGCTTCTCTGTAGTTAAAAAAAAAGACTGGAAATGAATTCACAGATGTCCCATTCATGTCTCTCTTTTTTGCGTGTCATGAAATGATATGTTGCATGGGAGAAAAGCAGCATTTGGCTCTTGCTTTGTTTGTTTTTTTACGATTGCTGACTTCAGATTTATTAAAATGACAGATAAAATTACAAACATTTGAGGACCTCCATGAATGCTTCCGGGATGATTTTTTTTAAAGCCCAAAGCCTGATATACTGTTACATCTCTTATAGCTGGTGTCTGAATGTGCCCAGCAATACTTTGATCCAAGAATCAGAAGGAATGACATAACAATAACACAGAAATAACATTCGAAATGCTGAATTTCTTAAATAAGAACAGATCTTAAACTCATATTTCTGTATACACTTCATACAACAATCTGTGTAAT
This sequence comes from Pundamilia nyererei, assembly GCF_000239375.1. Lineage (NCBI taxonomy): Eukaryota > Metazoa > Chordata > Actinopteri > Cichliformes > Cichlidae > Pundamilia > Pundamilia nyererei. The sequence goes on from NW_005187733.1 coordinate 121,418, forward strand.
AAACAAGATAGATAGTAATTTTAATAAAATACTGACAAGAGAAAAGAAAAAGTCTTGCATGTGTGGTAAAGCACAAAGCATCACCCGATAAAGTATATCTGTAATAAAACACTGTGTCTCATTTCATTCTATTTAGATTTACAACTGAACAAAACAACCTCTGATACCAACATTAACCTTAAAAATAATCAGTGAACCTGCAGGACGCTCTGAGTGAGATACAGTTTAGCTATATTCAAGCAGTATACAGATGTTTAGTTCATGTAAACTTTTTATCCTAACAACTGGAAGCATCTACAGTGGCTGTGTGAGTGACCATGTGTGTGTGTGTGTGTGTGTGTGTGTGTCCGTTTATGGTAGTAATCTTTACATTTTCTCCTGAATCTCTTATTCAGACTGTATTGGCTCTGTTCTACTGCATGAGTTTTGTGAAAAATATATCCACAACATCTAGCGAACAAAACCAGCAACCAAAACACATGATGACAACAGCTTTCTATTGTAGTGTGAACAAAAGGTGATTAGACTTTGTTGTTTGGAGTGTGACTGATAATTTTAAACTTGCAAAGTGCTCTTGGAAAAATCCTCATGACTGCCAGAAGTTGGTCTACTCAAGTAACTACTGTGACCATTTATACTCTAAGTTCAAATGGTCTGAAAATACAGTTCAGGTTTGTTTTTTGACATCTGCACTGATACTGATAACAAATCTAGACTTTTACCTCATTAATAGTGAACTAATTCCAGCACTGACAACAAACATCAGAAAAGGACACATTTGTGAAATGCTGCTGTGATGAAATGTGCTGAACTCTATACTGAAGAATGAACCCAGGAAGGGAAGTAAACCAGGTTAAAGCTGTAAATTTGTGAGAAAGACTAAAATAAACCAGTAAATGAATTAATAATGGCACACCATCCATAGTTTTGTGATTCGTTTCTTGCAGGATAACCATTTTAGTCTCGGAGACTTAGCGTTATTTAGTTGAATATTAACCCCATCCTCTGACTTACTGTTTAGTTTGTTTAGCTACACTTGCACTTACAAACCATTATATTCCTGTTAAAGATGAAAAACAGCAGGAGTTGATGTAATTACATTGCGAGTAATTAACTGTGTGAAAGTGGGTGTTTGTACAAATCAACATGCAACAGCAAAGTACAGTGAGGCCTTCCGCTGTCAGAATTATTATCATCTGCATACATGGTACACGGACCATGCCTTATGTATTAATCCTAATTATTAACCAGCGTCTGAACGACTCATCAGATGTCACTGATGAATGAAGTTGCTGTCTTAAAATGTGAATTAAAAGGATGATTAAACAGCCAAGCAGGTATGTGGTAACCCTCCCCTGTGACTTGTGGTCTGTAACACAAAGTATGACATTTAAATGGATCACATTTTCCTCCAATCTTTGATGCTTTGATGTTTTCAAAGATTGCTGCAAAACATTTAGGCTTAACCTGGGTTGAATGCAAATAAATCTCACATGAATGAAATGTACTTTTAAATTTGTATTTGCAATTATTCTGCAGGTGAATTTGGATAAAGTAATCACAGAAGCATGGCTGTCAGTCAGAAGTTGTGGTATGCAGCACTTACCTAATCCTTTTCATCTCACATGTCTGATTCTGTGCTGCCTCTTTACTGCTTCAGCGCCATTTTGTGATTAAGGCTGATAGCATATCTGGAGTTTTCTGTAGGAAATACGACGGTGTGCAGGTTCAGATAATGATGCCAGTGCAATCTTCTATAATTTTCTTCCCTATTACCCTTTTTGTCACAGTCATAAGCACCGAGAAGTCACAGGGACCTTTGGCACTAAAATCCTGTAAAGAAAGAGTGCTGCCTTCACAAAAGGAGTTCAAATAACACATATTATGTTTCTTCCCTTAAAATGACTTTTAATGATGCAATCATTGCAGTGTATCAAAAGCAGTTTCCTTTTAATAGAGTTCAATGTTGAAGAGATGATTATGATCATTTTAAAAAATGTCTTTTAGCTGTTGTTAATAAAAATGTCTAGATTGAACTTGACTTGTATTGACTCTCAGAAACAAAAACCCAGCAAGCAGCAGTTGCAGAAAAACTTAGTTGTTGCTGACTAAACTGGGTTTTACAGAGAACTGATCTTCTCATTAATCCATCCCCTGAACAGTGATTGGTCAGTTATAGCTTAAAAAGACAAATTAGCAGGTATGTCAACCTTCAAATTTTGCAGTACATGAGAAATAAATGATGATGACCTTTGTCTTTTGCTGTATTTATTCCATAATCATATTTAAAATGGGAGAAATATATTGACAACAATGTTTGTTTCTCAGGAAAGAGAACACAGGGGCATTTGAACTAAGAACTGTGGCTGCAAAAGCACTACTGCTGTCAGCGACATCAGAATCAATCTGGAAATCTATCGATTTTGGGGACACTGGTCAATATCTGACTGTTCCCTGTGCTTCTTTTAAAACACAGTTAAATATGAATTTTTAAAAAGCAAGTAACAACCTGAATTAATCTCAAATAATTGCCTATGGTTTAGAGCTTGTAGTTAAAAGTATGTGTTTGTTCTCCACTGTCCAGCACAAGCCTTTAACATGCTTCAACATGATTGGTCAGTAGAACTACAAGCGGATTATTAAAGGAAATCAAAGATCTTGTTTTCTGTCTACAAATATCAGCATTATAATTAAACCAAATACTGATGCTAAAACAATTACATCAGCCAGTTTTCTAGAAGCCTTGTACTGTTTGTGGTTTTCTTAGTAGTTTTACTTGGTGACAAACTAAGACAATTACATCACACAACAAAATATACTCATTTAAGTTGTCTCCATCTACAAAAGAGGAAATACTGATGTTGGTTTTATGGGATGTCAGGAGAGATACTCCTTTCTACTTCCTTGGGCATCAAATATTGCCATTTTGAGAAAGCAGCTGAAGTCTCACAGTTATGCACACGGTGTTCGTTGCCACCTGTGCCATAATACAACAGCTACTGAGACAGGTCTGTCACACCCAAGTGGTTATGTATGGGTGCTTCTAAAATGCGTCTTTTCATCAGATTTATATGGATTACCTACATGTCCAGGCTTACTGTTGCAAATGGCATATTTAAAAACAAATCAAGATATCGTCTTAGCCAACTGGACTAAAAAAGGAGTTTGAGATGCCTAAACCTAACCAGCCTATTAACGTAAAAAGTGAGCGCAAACGAAGCAAAATAAAACGTGGACAGCGGTCTCCTGGGTGAGTCACTCCACCACTGTCTGTCTGCTGCTCTGCAAAAACAGGACCACTGTCTGTTCATGTCTCATTCTGCCACAGCCGATGTGTCAAGCTACCAACGTCAGAGGGCAGCTTTTAGGTATTTGTGCAACAGCACAGACAAAAAGACAACGTTTGACGTACTAGGATGACTATGTATTGGCAGCAGTATGAGTGGATTATTAATTACAGATCCAAGGTCAGTTATATAATGAAATAATGAACGCATTTAGCATATGATGACTAATCGGGTTGGTTCCAAATAAGCTCCACAGCATTTTAGTTGCATGAAAAAAATATTGAACCAATTGTATATTTTATGGATTTTGTCATAATGAGTAATTGTACAAATGGCAAAATTCTTGCACAGATATATCATACACCTGTACACCTTGTGGAAATCTAGGTTTGGTCTGAACTCTATATTATGTGCCTCTTTCTGAAAATAAATAATTTACTCCTTGAACACAAAGTTCGAGCAGTAGATGCAGCAAAGGTTGAATTTATAATAAAAATTGAATCAGACCCTGCAATGGACTTAATCATACAATAATATGTGTCATGACAGCCTATTCAAACTGTTTCTGTAGCTACTGTCTGCTCTTAGAGGATCAGGCTGATCACATATTCAGTAAAAACACAGTATCGCCATCACACTGCCAGATTATTATCTCTCTGTGTTTGATGTTAAACCTCAGTGGAAGCACACGGATCACACTGAGCCGAAGGAGAAACCATTAAGAACAAGTCTGACTCGACTTTGCACAGGATACAGCCTGTAGAGCCTCTGAGCTGCGGTAAGCGGGGCTGACATGTCGTGTGCGCTGGTGTGATAGTTTAACATTCCAGCTGTCTGCTCTCGTTGCAGCGGGCCACCTCACGCTCCCCTGCCTGCCGGCCTTTATTCTGTGATCTGCTCGGCTGTCTGTTTGCCAGCCTCACTCTGCTGCTCTGCCCATCAGAGGCGCGTATTTCCTTCCCGCTGTGCTCTTCACCTTCTTAACATTTGGTTGTCACACCTTTGCACTTCGTGTGCCCAAGGTGAATAGTTGATGTGGAAGAACCTAAACTAAAGTATGTCAAACTGCTTCAGGGCTACATGCATGGAGAAATTCCACATAACTTAACAAACTGTGTCAGTTTAAATACTATTTTCTAAAGGACAGTTTGGACTGCTAAAGTTTCTGACTGCTAAAGTAATTAATCTTATAATTTAGTATAAAATGTTGCACTTGAAAGTTACACTTTTCTCTGAACTCGAGTAAACGCTGACTGTGCCATACATATAATAATGACATCATCAGTGTTTAAACTGATTCTTTTTAGGAGGATCACTTCAAAAATCATAATTTTGAGTGCACTATGTTATCGTTATTTCCTCCTATCTATAGTTAGCCTTCTCCATCTAAAAAACACAAAGGGTGGAATAAACAAAGTGAAAGAGGCAAAAGTAAAACAAGCGGAACATCACATGGGGGAATTTGGGGTTTTTTTGCTGGACAGAGCTTCAGGATGTTAAAGGGTTCAAATGCAGCAGACAGCTGGTATTACTTTGACTACAGTTGGTGAACCTATGAGCTGGACTGCTGAACTGAATCTTTGAAATAAGACATCTAATAATAGAGACATTATCATCAGACTACAGTTGATTGCTTGACTGACTTTTTACCTGGCTGCATACAAACTCAAATGTGATTATCCGTTGGAAACAAGGGATGGTTTCATGCATATTATTATACAGATATCTGTTTATAGGGATGGTTTTGACTTTAGTCATTAACAATTTACTTGCCTTAATATCCTTTTAAAATGTCAAGTGCAGTCTCTGTTACCACTTCAGTGACAGATAGCCTGAAATAGGACTTAATACAAGCCTTTTAACTGCCCTGTACAGAAAATAACTGCAGCCATTCTAACAATACAATTAACTCTAATCCAGGATTTAATAAATTATTAATCACTGTGTGTCATTATCAGCTGAATTGTTAAATTATTGAAGTTAACCAATTACCTCATTGAAAATGTCTCAGTGCATTCAGGTGCTGTCAGGATGTTCTAACAGCACTCTCATGCTTCAGAGGGTATCCTTAAAGATGCTGCAAACCAAACACTTAACACAAAAAGGATAAAATTTGCACTTCCTGACAGTGGTAATGGAATAATTTTCTCATCAAACAGTGATGTGGGCATTTTAATTCTTCAGATTAATCTGGTAATTATAGGGTGTCAAACGACAAATAGCTGGTTTTTAAATGCCTTATAAAATACTAATAATAAGTTCAAATGGATTTAAAAACTGTGAATGGCAGCCTGGGATCATTTGAAAAAGGAAAAAGTCTGCTTTTGTTGTATACAGGAGGAAATAATCGGTCAACAACATACCAATGTGATGCTTTAATCTCTAAATATCTAATACGCATACCGTGTTAAAATGATGGGAATATGTTTTCAGAAGCTCGTTAATGCCATTACATCCAACAAATGTGTCACAACGTCACAGGAGAAGATAATACACTTTGCCTTTCCCTGCTTCTACAAAGTTTTGCCTCATTTATTTGTCCATCGAAATTCAGAAAATACATCTTTGGTCTCCCAAACAAATATGTAATTATGTGTGTCTATGTTAAAAATAAGAGACAGCAACTTTGTGTTATCCCTAATGGCAGAAGACAGCGCTGTGCTCTGTGACATATGGGTCAGAAACAAGCGAGAGAATGACTAAAAGGAAAAACAACAAAAAAAACCAAATGATACATAGAGCCAACTCTTACCGTAAAGGGGGGTTTGCTTTTCCAAGAGATAACTGGAGTGAGAACCAAGAGTTCGGCCATTGTTTTCAAAGGAAAGATGCCAAACCCCCAGTAAACACCCAATAAGCTCCCAGTAAACCCACTGCCTGTATGCCAGTTTGGGTCCAGGAGGTTAAACAAGCTGATCGCCATCACTGCTGCAGATCCTGAGCCGTGCTTCTTGCCCATATGGGGCATTTTTCCTCAAATTACTGTACAAAAAAAGGAAAAACTGTAGCTCAAGAGCTCTGGCCCCAAGCCCTCTTTGAAGTTTCATGATCAGTTTTCCACATTCTTTATCATCTGTATCCTGTACAAGTGCAGTAAACACTATACTTTCACAACTCACTCTCTTGAGCGTCTCTTCCCTGCTCCATACTGGATTGTTTAAAGACGTTAATTTACAGTTTCTGGAATTGGCACTTGACAAATAACTAAATAAATAAATATATAGAACACCATCAGTAGCTCTTAGGATGCCCTTAAGTCTGAGGAAACGTCCTTCTCATCTCTTGCTGCTTGCTTTTCCATGATTTGGAGAAAAAGGTGAATCCAACAGTAGCAGCAGCAGCATTTCCTGGAGGAAGGTGTTTTTCAGGGCGCGTGTTGCTTGTGCACAGTAAGTCAGTGTATTTGTGTGTGTAAATATTGATTTGAGTATGCTTTTGAGCTGTGACTGCACGGTTTAGTCCAGCGAAAGCAGCGGCTGCATGTTGTCTTCTTCGCTCTTGACTTTGTCTGGTCGCTTCAGGACTCCCGGTTCCACCACCGACTGAGACCTACAAGAACAAAGAACAGGAGGTGATTAGCATAACTGTGTCGCCAACTGTGCTGAAAGCTTTAGAGTGTCAACCGTGAAGTGCAGTGAAATATTAACTGTAACGGTTTATGTTGATGTTAAAATATTCCGACCTACTTGTGTAAAGTCTGATGCAACAGTCTATCCGTTATTTTGTCTCATGCTATGAGGCAAATTGTGAGTATGAATAAAATCTGCAAAACAAACTTCAGGTCAATCATCACCTCAGGTTTGATTTCCAGGAATCCTCTAATTTCTATGTTTATTATTTTGTTCACACAAAGTTAAAAATTCTTTATAAGACATTGGATACATGCAGAAAACACCTGTTTCTGTGTCTGTAACATAACCAGTGTGTTTTTGTAAATAACTCAAAATGCTAAAGTGAAAAAATAAAATGTTACTTGCAAGTTTCATTATGTTTCATTATGTTCTATATGCAATCATTTATCAGTATTATTTTTTTACTAGTTAACCTGTGTTATAATTTTTGTTTTAATACTTCATAAAAAGAAAACAGCATCCGCACATTAAATAAAAATGCATTCGTGCATACTGATTTTATAGTATAACACGCATAACACTAACAGTGCTTTATAGGCTAAAAAAGTGTCATAAAAGGTTTTTATTTCCTGCTATATGGGAATTAACCAAAGAGTGAGTTCATTTTTAAATGCACCCTGTTACTGTCAGACCATTTATAACTCACTAATAATTAATTTATGATTGGCAGGGTTGAGCCTTCCTGCAGTGACAGCCTGCTGCCTTAACTCGCTGCTGTTTGTCTTCCATAGTATAAATGTCTTTGAGTGAGTTGACGTTCCACAGTGGTGAGATGATTTACTGTCACAGTGAATTACACCGCACAGTGGCCTATAGGGGGGAAACTCTACAGCAGGAAATGTCAAACATGCTCTCAGCAGAATTCTCTTTGTCAAGAATAAGCACATAAATTTTAGCATATGAATGAACATAAATATAAATGTGACCCCCAAAGTCAGCTAGTCTGGATAATACTAGATTGCGTATTGATTGCTTATTTACTTGTCTTTTTTGTAAGGGTTCAACTTCATAAACTATTTATTGACCCCATCATATCATTATGCATCTTTATTGCTTCTTTTTTCAAACCACAGCTTGTATATAAAAGGTCGACTAAGCTATTTTGGAGACCTAAATTCAGCTTTTTGAGGCATATCATTTTGTTTTTGGGGCTTGTTGAGCACAAGACAAGCGCACCATAAAACACACCCTGACTATCTAATGTCTGTTTTACTTTAAATAGAACCAGAACAAACAAAACTTTAAAACTAGTAATCGGGAATCTACACTCACCAGAAAAATGTCACATAAATCAAATGTAAACCACAGGATTCCACATCTGCTGGCCATTAATGCAGGATTGAGCCACTGGACTATGTCCATCTTTTATAAATAAATCTGCACAAGAATCACAAAGAGGTCCAGCCAAATAACACTAGTTGCTTAAATAAAAATCTAATGAATATAAAATCAGATGGAACCATTTAGAGCATATTCATCCCCGCCAGCTGAGACAATGATTACAAGAAGACCACAGTGAGATAAAACCTGTATAGTTCTGTTATTATGCCTTTTGTTTACTATAATTATGCAAAGATAACCAAATTAGTTCCACAGTATATCCTACTGTGAAACAAGCATTTTATTCATTTTTTGTGCATTGTTTAAATTTTAAACCTACATTATTCTCTGAGAAAATGTATTAGCTGGTAGTTCCTAAGCCTGAAGCAGCTGTGAAATATTTGGGTGGGACTCCTTAGCCTCAGGAAAAAACAGTAGCTCTGGTTGTCATTAAGAGGGTCCTAAAGCATTTAATAATATATTCTTAAAACTAATAATAATCAAAAACAGTACTACAGTAAATAAAAACCACTGTGGAGGTTTTAAGATGGTACGCTAACCTCTTCATGGTCTTTGGGGAAAGGTTTTTCTCCAGGTCTCTCTCCAGGTCTTGTACTGATAGAGTGTAGGACTCTGGACAGTAGTCAGTCTCCTCGTCATATGCGTGGTCCAGCAGTGTTCGAGCCCATGTCCCCATATCGTAGGGTGGCATCATCCCACCAAGCTCCGATGGCAAGATCTCTGGGTGGATGAGCTGATGGAGGCTGTTTAGGTTGTTACCATGCATGAAAATCTGCAAAGGGAAAAGATGCACAGGGAAACAATTTAGACCAGAGGTCTCCAACTCCAGTCCTCCAGAGCTACTGTCCTGCAGCTTTGCATCCCTACTGTAACGCAGCTGAATCAAATGGTTGAATTAGCTCTTCAGCATGACATCAAGTTTGCCAAAGGTCTAGTAACAAGCCATTCATTTGATTTAGCTGTGTTGGAACGAGGATGTTGAAACTCTTGGAATTTTTCTCTCCACATTCAATTTCTTTTCTCTTCTTGAAACCATGAAAAAGATCACAAAGCCCAGAAAAGCTTGACTATTAGGCCAGTAACCAGACCCAAAATGTCATCATTCCTATTAAATTTGAGTAGTACAACTTGTTATAACCTAATTCTATATTCTGTTTTTAGCATGTATGTGTTTTTTAAGTTTATAGGTTGCTGAATAGGTCATTACCATTTCAAATTTAGAAAGAAAAAGACAAAACAATCAGAACCAAATTACTTTATTAAAAGGAGACCATATGAATTCGGGCTTGCTAATAGTTTTCACCTATCATCCACATTAAAGTGGCTCTCTGTGTGGTTATTTTTACTGTTAGACTGTCTGTGGTCCCAATTTGGAGGGTGCTTTTTTACCTGATTTTGCACCAGCTGAAAGACGGATTATAGACAAATCTCTTGGCTTACCCTCTTCCTTGTCTTGTCTTTAAGAAAGGGTCGGATGACGGTGTAGAGAGCGTGAATGTACCAGGGCTGGTTCACAAAGTGGATCCCTCCAAATCTGGCAGGAAAACTGTCCTGTAGGAAACACAAGAAAAAACAACACAGATGAATATGGTATCTGGAGGTCAGCAAAATATGGTAAATATATATATATGTGTGTGTGTGTGTGTGTGTGTGTGCGTGCGTGCGTGCGTGCGTGCGTGCGTGCGTGTGTGTGTGTGTGTGTGTGTGTTACAAAGTTGTATGTCAGTACTGAGCTATGCCCTTATATAATATTCCTGCCAGTTTCCAAGTTCTAATAACCTCTTAATGTTCACCTAAGATTATGTTACTTTTTTGTCTTTGTGATATTATTTGTTTTGACGAACAAGAACAGACAACTCTATATGTCAAGCAGAAAGACTGAAAATAGCAGAAAAATATCACCAGTGAAAGATGTTTAACCAGAAACGTAAAACTGTAAACTACATATTGCCATGGAAACTTCTGCTGCAAATTCATTAATCACCATTGTATTGTGCAACATACCTGAGTGCGTTTCCTGTCTCTTTTCATTAGATTAGTTTTGTAAATGGCCTCTAACCTCATAGTCGATAGGAAATGGTCTGCAGTGGCTGCAGGACAAGCCCAGAGGGAAATGAAGCCTTGTTCATACAGGTTAGTGTGTGTACTCTGAGCCTAACTCAGTGATTCCTAGAATGTGGACACCATTATAATAATTATGCTCCAGTCCATGTGTATGAATCATCGTTTGGCCGTAGTCCAGCAGTATGGTGAAGACTGTACAGCAATCTGACATAACAGAGCTGGCTGATAAAAATGGCTTGGGGAAAATGTTTATATAAAACATGTTGGCAATGTGTGGGAGAGACAGTGACAGTGTCTGAGGTCAGTGCAGCTTTGTAAATCAGGATTTGACTGATATGAATCATCATGGCCCAAAGTCACTTCAAGTGATTTTGCTCTGATAGCAGTAATGTCAGCTCATACACTGTACAAAGCTTTGATCTAGAGCCATATAAAATTTAAAGACATATAAGACTATATTTACAACAAACCTAACAGAACTGGAAGGTTAGTTCAGGATCAGAGAATGATTTATATTAATTGAGGCAACCTTCAGAATTTTCCTTTAGAGTAACAATCACGCCAAAATTAACCTCTAAACAGCAAAGTAATGGGCCAATCATCATTTACTGTAAATCTTCATTCAAAGAGCAGCACCACCAACACACCCAATATTCCAGGACAAGAAATGTTTCAATGACTACATAAGATGTGCCATTTGCCAAAAATAAATTCCATATATTTATTACATTGTATATTTATATATGTCCAACCGCCCTGTGACAAACTAGCAGCCAGTCCATGGTATAGTCTGCATCTCAACCAGTGACAGCTGGGATAGCCCATAATTAGATACGAAGAAGAAGATGGATGGAAGGTAAGTTTCATAATAAGATGCAGTATTCGGCATTTTGACAAACATACTCCCCTAGTGATTTTTTTCATAATATAAACATAAAATGGTTGAAAATCTTTTCAAACACATTTTTTCTACCATTCATCCTTTCTCTAGAACAACTTGACCTACTTCCAAGGTGGATGGAAGAGACAAAAATGTCCAAGAAAGTCAAAACCTAATGCAGCACTTCTGTCAGGTTTGTTTGTTAGCATCACAGTGGCTCAGTAACTAGCACTGTTGCCTCACAGCAAGAGGGTCACGAGCTCGCTTCTGTGTGGAGTTTGCATGTTCTCGCTGTGTTTGCATGACTTTCCTCTAGTAGCTCTGGTTTCCCCTGCCTTTGAAAAACATGCATTTTCAATCTTGCTGATATCAGTACAGGATACTCTTCCAGAAAATATCCTCAATCTTAAGAGTTGCTAAATAAATAAATACTTTATTTACATATCATGAAGTTGATCAAAGTTACTCTTCTTCCATCATTTCCTGCAATTTAAATTTTCTTTTAACTTCGTTGTTGTTGAAAAATGTGGACAACACTAAAAATGGTAGTCCTCTGTGTTTAATCCACTCATTCATACATTTTTAAAAAGCTGTCATGGTCTGTAGATTTTGCTGTTTCCAGTCTTCAGTACAGACTTTTGATTAGGTCTTTGTGTTGCTGGAGCGTACTGTAACACTTGGTTTTATGACTGTTTTCAGTTTCAAGAGGTTTGGTTGAGTTTGATTTCTTACTTTACTATAATGAGCTTTTTAATATTTTAGAATTCCAATTATATTACCACTCCAGCCTATCTATATTTGATCCTGTGTGTACCGGTTTATTATCCTAGCCTCTCCAGTATCCTCCTGTATCTTGTTAAATCCTCATCTCCGTGTTTAGTGATCCCCAGTTGAGTTTCTTCCTGTTTTATTTTGATAGTTCCCCATCACTTGTGTTTTGCTGTTAGTTTTACTTTTTTATTTTTCCAGTCTGATTGTTCTTGTTACCCAGCTAACATCCTCCTGTGTTTTGCATTCACCTCTGGAAAATATGACAAAAGCTGCACATTTAAGATGATTTCATTTGTCTGTTTCTGTGTAGCCTACACATATTCAAACATGTAAACAAGGATTAACTTAACATTGCACAAGAAATGCTGGTTAATGTTTCAGATGTTGTGTATTTGTTGCAAAAATATTCAACCTCATGTTCAGATGATAAGAAATAACAAAGAAATGTATTTTGGTCCAATGGAGGTCAGACAGCTCGTCTCTCAGCTGTCCGACCCCTCAGTGCTTCTTTTTGATTCTAAATCTCTGGCCTGCCCTCTGCTCTGACAGACATTTTTTCACTTTGATAAAGGGACCTACTGCATTATACATGAAATAGTAAAAATGGAATATGAGATGTAGGCCCTCTGCTGCGCTGGAGGGACAGAAGGAGGAGAAAAAGAAACAGGCGCTAAAGGATTGATCTGCCTTCGCACAAGTGATGTCTGAAAGAAAAGAAAGAGGGAGGAGGTATTCAAATACAGGTTGGGGACACTACAGTGAGAATAAAAGGAGATCCGAAAGGGAAAGATGTAAGAAGATCTCGAGGACTGAGGATGGAGAACGAATTAAAGGCTTAAATTAATGGGAAGGTGGTTATTTTTGGGGTGTTCAGCTTTTGTTTTCCTTTGATGAAATATAGGTGAAAAGAATCACCAAAGAGATAACAGGAGGTAATATGAATGGATGAAGAATAGCTGAAAAAATTGATTTTCAACACTTTTAGACAGATTTTATATAATATTATTCATTGGACAAGTCTAACACAAGAGCTTGCAGATGATTTGAGTCAGTATTCGTCCAATCTAACTTCAATCCAGATGCTGAGGTGGATTTTTACATTTTTTTCCACTCAGCTGAGCAGACAAATCTCTTTACAAGCCATAAAGGGAAGACTGGTGTATGTCATTATGCAGATTCTGACTATGACTACTGTATGACTTGTCTTTCCTGAAGCATCACCTGGTTGTGTCCCCTTTTATAAATCTCAAAATAGAACAAAATCTGTATTTACCAGGGAATAGAAATCCACTGGAAAGTTCACAACTATTAAAAATCTTGCATGTGACTTATGAAATGGTATGGTAAAAACATTTTTCAACAAATATTACAGATTCCCACAAGGCCAAACATCATAATATAATAAAAAATAATACTAAAACAATTCATATCAAGTTGCTACATAGATTTGTTTGCCTACACGTGTTCATATGTGGGCATGTGGGTTTAGGTCGGTCATCATCTCAAAATAAGAGAAAACAGAAGCATGATTTTCTGTCTTAGTTAAATGTGACTGTGTGTTTGCAGGGAGACAACTGTTATTTTCTTTTTGACCCGGTGTATGTGTTTGTCAGTAAAATACTGCTGTGTGTGGGAAGGGAACGTTGAAGAGTGGAGGATTAACATTTAAAAACAGAATAAATTAGTTCAACTATAAGCCTAAAGAAAAAAAGAGAAATGCAGTTGACTTATGACTTATCATACCTGGCCACTTATGTTCACTAATTATAGTAGGATAAATCCTCTCCTAAAGTGGAAAATAAACTCCCTGGTGCGCGCGTGTGTGTGTAACCTACAGTTATAATGCTGTTTTAATTTTTGTGTTTGGGCCACACAGCATGCATTTTAGAAGTGGATAGTGCTCTCCTAATGAGAGAATGTTAATACCCTTCTGCTCCACAGCAACTGTATCTGTTCTTGGGGAGATGGCAGGATGATCAGGCACTGGGAAATTGCGGTCTTTGCCTGGAGACTTTTAAAAAATAGCAAAATTTGGTCTGTAAATTCAAAAGTGATCCACTGTCTTTTGAACTACTGCTAAAATTATTAGGTTAAGCTATTTTTTTCTATTCGCCATTTTCATTTGTATGATTCTGGCAGTACATCGAAGATCTTGTTACGTTAATGAAGTGTTTCACCAAAGGCAGGTGAGTCACCGTGGGCTCTGCCTTTTTAATATGTGTTTATATAAACTTTGCAGATGATTGGCTAATACTTCAGAAACAACCACCAAACGAGAAAAACGGTAGTAATAGAACTCAGAAACTCATGCCAGGAGGTAGATTTGGTAAAGTCTGAAAACAGTTTGATTCCCTCTCAGAGCACTTGAATTGCAGTTTACTAAATGGTTATTTTCTTGAATTGTTTGGCCTATCCCGCGTTTAAGTGGAACCTTTTTTCCACCTTGAGTTTTTGCCATGACCTGGTCTTACTTAAAAAAAAAAAAACGTATTCAAACTAAGTGCCAAAAACACAGGCTGTGCAGCCAGTAAATCCAAGCTGCCAAATTCCAGAAACCAGACAGTCAAAACCACTTCTGCATTTACTTTGATGTTTGGCTCCTGAGAGGCAAAATTCGATTCTAAGCAAATGAGCGAGTGAGGGGATTTATTTTTGGACTCCTGCTCCAGGTCACTGTGTTCAGTTACTGCAAAAGGTTGACACGAATTAGAGGTGACAGCAGATGGAGACAGGTCCAAGCGAACATGTGGAAATTAGGAGAATTTTTATTTATTTATTT
>NW_005187733.1:136215-151556 GCF_000239375.1 Pundamilia nyererei
CCGAGAGCCTGTGGCTTCACCGGTGAGGATAAACACATTGGAAATGATTTTCTCTTCAAAGCTTGGTTCGCCATAGAAAGCAGCACCAACCTCCTGCTTAGTGACATGAGGCAATCCAACAGATTTCCGTCTAAATCTAACCTGGGGCCACAACCTGCAAAATGCAGCACAAAAGCTGCCAATCTTGTTGGTGATGGTCGCTTTTTTTGTCTACAGTAATTACAGCAATGACTGTGAATTAGTCTTCATTTTTCTTAAAATGAGACTATAAGGAAAAAACACTTAATTTTTCCCTCCCACTGTGACTTTGAGCTGAAAGAGCCGGGCATGTTTGGTATGTGTTAAAACCCAGCACATTCTGCCACGGTGATGCTTACCTGCTCCACCCAGGGAAATAAAACACTGTGTATCAATCGCAAGATTTTATTTGGAGCTCATATTTAGCAAATACTCGAAATACTTATGCAGACAATTAGTAGTGGATTTGCCTTGGCGAATAGCTGAGCATTTTATTACATTTTCATAACAGAGATATTATGAGTTATAACTTTTAAATATTCCTTTTAAATCAGCATTTAAGCAATAGTTTTAAATGGCAGTATTAGATTTTCCTGAAAGCTGTGATGACACTAAATAAGCACTGACCTTTTATAAGGTCAAAATTAATGCTAGACTATTTGGATGATTTAACAATAACAAAATATTAAAGGAAATTAGTTTAACAAGCCAAGAAATGTGTTAGATAGTTATTAAGAATATTATTTATGACAAACCTTAACTTCCTGTAAACTGATGGGAATTAGTGAGGAAAACAAACCAACGTTTGGATGCACAGAAAAAAAAATCTGTCAAGTGGGATGAAAAGTAATCAGGCTTTTCACGTTGTAACCATGACAGCCTCTTTTGTCCCACATGACTTAAATGCAACATCAGCATAGGTTCTCCAGTGTTTCTGGGCTTCTGGTATCATAAATCATGAACTGATAGGCTGACACGAACACTGTGGGTCACACACCGTGTCTGTTCAGAGGCGCACAGACACACAGCAGTAATGACATGTGATTTACCCGTAATGGTTGGAGCAAAGAACAGATGAAGTCAGCCAATCATCAGCAGCCACAGCTGCTTCTCCTGTGAAACGTCTGTTCAGATAGATTATAAGCTGCACTGTGGCGACTGAAGTAGTGAGTCTTCCTTAAGGACACCAAATGTGTCTTTTAATAGACAGAAAACCAGAAAATATTCAGGGTTTTCAATTTATAGCATTTGGATGTCATTACTGGAGTAAATAAGGACAAATATTTAAAAATCAATATGGGCTGCAAAGCTAATCTTTCAGTACACATTCTATTACATTCATTTAATCTTCAGTCTCACTTTCCTCAAGTTTCTTAACCCATTATTATTCTGTGAGCGTCAACACATGTTAATTAACATGCTGTAAGGATGCTGCTAATGTGAGAGATTCAGCCAAAAGGCTAATTTACATCTGTTGTACCTGCACATAAATGTTTTAAATTAAAAGATGCTAACAGGACACACAAAAGCAGACACAGCAACATATGGTGTCCTCGTTAACCTTATGAGATAAATTTTCTTTGACATCGTGTAAATATTCTGTTGCCTGCTGACATTTAATCTCAGGCATAGCCCATACATTTTGTAAAGAAAGATAAAAAAAAATATCCATATCTACCAAATCATGTAATATAACGAAAACACATTTAGTTTTATTTGATCTATATACACATTTTCCAAGTCTTTTAAAGATGAGATGGATATCCTTAAATGCCCCCAAACACTTGCTAAACAAATCTTTTTGTCTGACAGAGGCAGTAGACACCTAAAGGGGAGGAGCTAAAACGTCAGTATATCAGATCATGGATGACCTGAGGGGCTGGATGAAAGACCAGGAGATAATATTTTTATCCATGAAGTATGCAAAGCTACTCAAGTACAGGTCAAAAATGAAAATATATAGATGAAATTTGGATCATAGATCCCCTTTACTTCCCATTTTGGCATTTGTCACAATCGCTGCTCTTTTCTCCTTTTTTTGGTAACTTTAATTTTTTTGCTATAGGTGTTCTTGTTTGTTTTTCCATGTTTTTTATTTATTATTTAGGTGGCATTTCCATTTATTCAATAGCATTACGTGACTTCAGTTCTTGTAATATTTGAATTTCAGTTACTGTTTGATTTTATATCCATCTATCCACTTTCTCCCACTTATCCAATTCAGAGGTCTGGAGCCTATCCCAAGCATATTTCTAGAGTTATTAATTACCTCAGGGTTTCCCTCTGTCTCATCCTCCTGTTATCCCGCTTGTAAAGTTAACTTGTATCTCTCTATTTTCCTGTTTCACTTATTGTCACTCACTTCCTGTTTTATTTGTCTCTTGTCTCTTGCATTTACTTTTACTTTGTCTCTTTGTCTAGATTAAGTTCAGCTGTGTCTTGTTTCCCTCCTGTTTCCACTTTCTTGCTAACCCTCATGTGCATAAACAGTTCAGTGCTTCTCCTTACTCTGTCTGTTACTCACCCCTGTCTTCTCATTGTTTGTTCCTCAAGGTTTTCGTGTTTCTGTTTGTTTTTGAACTATTGAAATCCTGACCTTTAGCCTCAATAAACCTTTTGTTGTGTGTTAATTTAGTCTGCTTCAATTATCAGCATTTGTGTCTCTCCATCACTCTTGAATACATGACCGTAGCATGTCATAAAATGACACCCAAATAGGAGAAATCAGAGCATTGGTTAGGGCTAAATGCTTCAGTGAATGAATGTACATTTACTATTAATATGACAGCAGATTGAGTTAAAATAAACTGCAGTGTGTTTAATGTGATTACGGGACATGCCAGTGTGCCACAGAGTGTAACATTGTAGCTCACTGATCTGCTTAATGGTTTCTGGATATAACTGAGGTTCTGTGGCACTACTATGTAAGATATATTGCATAATAAATGTTACAAGGATCAGTGGATTAGATAATATGATTGCTCTTGGTCTTTTCAATGAATTTGTAGACACTATAATCAAGAATGTTAATATATAACAACCTATAACAACAAAAAGCCAAAAAAAAACTTGCAAAACTACTCCTAAACCACATTCTGAATGTGAGTGTTCGTCACATGCTCTAACTAGTATTTCACTCATCGGCCACTGAATTTGAAATTTCAAAAACAGCAGGGCTCTGATATTCAAAGGAGACCAAAGAAAGATGAAACAGTAAGAATTAGTACACAGTATTTTCCACATATTTTCTACCCTTGCTGCTTTAAATTCTTTTCAAGATATTGTCATTTGGTGTGTTTGACTTTAAGTCTTTCTCAAAGCAAAAGGAAAACACTACCTGCTGTTTAAAACAGCGTTTACAGAGAAACGCTTCAGAGTGCTACCCAGCATGACTGAAAGGAGTTTGTCGGTAAAGGTATTATGTAACTGTCAGGGCAGGTGAATATTTAATGACTATAGTACTGATGTACCTTTTAAAAATAGTTGGATCAAGAGACAAACTGGAGTGTGAAAAGCAGCAGTGCTCTGAGATTTATTCAAATTTACTTTATTAGGTGATCTAAAGAAAACACTGCATGTTTAGACAAAAGGCCCTTTTCCCTTAGATATATTAGTCCACTTATTAATCATACAGCTTTTTCTTCTGAACCTTTCACCAGATATATTAATCGAGATATAAAAAGTAAAAGAGTGAAATGTTCTTGACACAGATACTCTGAAAGTTACCGGTGATACAGGCTGCAAAGAGAACCTTTTAAAATGTTAACCACTGGTTCATTGTCATAAAGTACTATAATTGTTTCAGGATTGCTTAGAGCTCCACAGCGGACAGGCAGCTCTGATTGGATATAATTATAGTTGGACTGTAGCCCAGCAGGTTGGCAAAGTGTTGAATGTGGAAAAGCTAAAACATAAAGTGGTGAGAAAGTCTTTTGAGTGGAAATGTTGTGGGTATAAAACACAATGTGGACCAAATGTCCAAGAAAAGGGAGTCATAGCTAAGGAGTGGCTTTTTTTAGTTTCATGTTCGCAGAACAATCCTAACAATATCTTTGTTTTGTTTTTTTTATTAACAAAACTGAATAAAACTGATCAAGCTCTATTTTCTGATAACATAAGTAACAATTTGATTCAGTTTCAGGTAAGACTACAGCAGCAGGCAAGAAGAAGTAGAAGAGTTTCTCTCAGAACAGCTTTCACACAGCAACAGAAAACAAGACAGACAGATCTTTGGTGGGTGAACCATGTATTTTATGTCTGAACCTGCTGAACCTGTAAGATCAGGTCACACAGAGCTACTGTAAGTCACTCATTTATTATTTAGTTTATCAAACGGGAGCTGTGACAGCAGCTCGAGACATGATGGAGCCAGACAATGGGAAGCAGATCCACAACATCCCCGAGTTTGCTTTTATCATTAACCCATGCTGACCTGAAGCTTCTCTGGACAAGCAAGTGAAAGTAGTAAACTTATTGCAGAAATTCAGCTTGTAAAAAAACATGAAAAGCATCTCTGACACATTGAGTTGAAGCAGACTGGATTTAATTTTCCTTTTGTAGGTGCTCTTCGGTCACTTGAATTCAGAGGACAAGCAATCCTTACTAAGTTGTTGAAAGTTCTTACCTCAGAATGTATATTTACTCCCCTTACCTCAGTCTCAAAGTGTATATATATTTATTCTTCTTATTCTTAGTCTTCCTATATTTATTGTTGTTCTTTTGCACTGGATGGAACTGGAGCCACGTCGTTTCGTCTCTCTATATACTGAACTGTATAAAGCAGAGATGACAATGAAGTTTACTTTGACCTGATAAAATTGGACTCCAAGGCTGGATACGGTAATATTAGTCCATTATTCATAGGCAGAGGTGATAGTTTTGACTTATGAGGGATGAATATAGTCCACCTCAGGCCTTCCAGTTAATCCTGAAGGAGAAGTGCCAAAAGACGGAGAAGCAAAGGATTAAACAATTGTGAAGCCTGAGGTCTTTGTCATTTGTGTTTTGCTTGTTGCCTGTGGTTTTTCTATGTTTTTCTGCTTTATTTCCCCTCTTAAACCCTAACTGTTCATTGAAGATCTCTGTAAAAAATCACCAAGTGCTGCTTGTACGTGATCAATGGATTTGTGAGGTTCAGTTTCTAATTTTGTAGAGTTTTAATCTTATAATCCATATCACCTTGAGGTGAAAAAACTAAACTGGTGCTATACAAATACCGTAAATATATCTCATGTATGTACTGTTCACAACACTATTTTATCTTCTTGTTTTGGCTGCTCCCTTTAAGTATTGCTACAGCAGATCATCTGTCTCAATCCCACCCTCATCCAAGCATCTGCTTCTGTCACACCGGCCCTCTGCACGCCCTACTTCACTACATCCATGAATCTTTTCTTGCTGCCGGGTAGCTCCATCCTTGTCCAGTATATCCACTATTCATTCAGCTCTGTCTCTCTCTGTGTCTCTGCTGCTCAATGTGAGCTGTCCCTCTGATATACTCATTCCTAATCCTGTGCCTTCTGGTTGTCATGTCTCTTTGTCAGTGCCACTGTCTCCAAACAATACATCATAGCAGGTCGCACTACCATCTTGTAAGCCCATACTTTCACACTTGCTGCTATCCTTCAGTCACAAATCACTGCTGACACACTCTCCTCCCTGCCTCCACTCTCTACTTACCTGTCTTGTGTTTTGTAGGGTTGACCCTAGGTATTTAAACTCACCCACCTTCATTATTCTACTCCTTGCACATTCACTTTTACACGTCTCTCTCACATTCACACACACGTATTCTGTCTTGTTTCTACTGACTTGTCATTCACATTATCTACAGAGGATACCTCCACCTCTCCAGGCTCTCTTCCACCTCTTCCTACTCTAACGGCAGATCACAATGTCATCTGTGAACATCACAGTCCACAGAGACTCCTGCCTGGCCTCATCTGTCAGCCTGTCCATCACAACTGTAAAGAAGAAGGGGCTCAGAGGTGATCCCTGAAGTAATCCCACCCAAACTTTGAACGCATCTGTTACTCCTACAGCACAACTCACCACTGTCATGCTATCCCCTGCACCAGTTGATAACATGTCCTTTAGCAGCCTCACAAACTTCTCTATAACCCATAACATCCTCATAAAATACCATGGTTTATCTCTTGACATTTATCTTTTCATTTATAATAAAAACACCGAAAACTCATGCCGCTATAAATACATTTTGTTTCCTAATCTTTGTAGTCATTAAGGGTGTTGTTGTTGACTTCTACATAATGTCATTGCAAACAATCCTTTCTTAGAATATATTCCTCTCGGCGTACTTGTGTCCCAGTATTTCCAGCAACACATCTGTAACATCCAAGAGTTTTGCCGGTGAGTTCGAGTCTATCAGCACTCCACGAGCAAGCAGCAGACGTAACCAAATCTGACGTGTGTCGTCCAGCACTCTGTGATTCTGAGTTGTGGTCATAGTTTCGGTCTGTCTCGCTCCGTCATGCTTTTTCAGTCTTTCTACAACAGATCAGGTTGATGAGCACTCTCTATTCTCTGCTCTGCTTCTGTCACTTCCCATCTGAACTGGGATGAGTAAACGTGTCCTCCAGTAAAAGTGAGTTTCTGAGAGAAAAAAGACAACATCCATTTGAGTGTTTTTTTTTCTTGTCTTTCTCAGGGTTTAAAGTGTAGCCTGGAGTTACAACATTGTTTGCTGCTGGTCTGTTCTTTATCAAAGTCGTCTGAGTGAAGTTAATGCTGAACCTAAAAAAAGGAGGGGGAAACGAAGGGTGGATCTTCCTGTAAGTGACAGAAAATGCTCTGTTTCCTGTCACCGTTCTGGGACAGGAGTGTACAGCAGTGCCACTTCGCTGATCCCTGAAGGCTGAATTTTTTTACCCATGCTGAAAAACAAACCAGCTCCTCCAATAAAATAACCTTTGTACTCCACTTTTCTAAAGAATAAACGCAGCATTGGTTCAACCTTGGGCTCCACTTCCATCTTTTATTTCCCTGGAGCCTTTTATCCAATCAAGGACTCCAGAGTCATCCTCCTCCTGCTGTTGCTCTATATCCACTCAGTAAATTTTCATCTGTCTTTTTTCCAAAACCTTTTAAACAATGAGACCCATTTGCTCTGTAATGATGCTCAAATTGTTTATTCTATTTGTTCCTTTCTGGGATCATATTGTTTATATTAAACCCCTCTCTAGTTTTGATATCTACCTTAAAAACAGATATTGCCCATAATGTTAGATATATGAGTTTTTTTCACCAGTTTGTAGTGCTATCCATCTACATTTCTTTGGTATAAGTTTTCAAAGAGGACAGATATTGCCAAATTTGAGAAACTCACCAGAACAGTCCTGATGGATAAACAGCACTTAAAACAGCCAGCGTTTAGTTCAAGCATCCCCTATGATTGTTTTTGTCATGCATGATGTGCTCCTTTTTTAAGCCTTCTTAGCTACTTTGATTTTTAGCACATTCATGCTATCATGGTTAAAACGTATGATAGAAAATACTCTCTGGCATAACACAGTATGATTGCAATAAATAAGTTAGTTTTTTCATTGCATTTTTCATTTTCATTTCATTTTCATGCAACAGTTCAATGGTCCAGGTGTTATTTGCTTACCAATTGGCCTGGAAAATCTAACATTGACACACTGAAAAAAAGCACTAGCAGAAATACAAACGCTGTTGTCTATTGTATATTAAATAACTTTGCAGAGAAATTGCATTGTGCTGTGTTGCTGAAGTCTTGTGAAGCTTTAAGGTGCAGTAGGCTGAGCGCTTTTAAGAGATTGCTGAGAAAAATGCAATTCCTGCTGAGAACAGATTCTCAATAACCAATCTTATTAATTTCCTTACATTTCTGGGTAGGCTTCTATCACAGACTTTATGTCATAATTGTTGGGTCAGATTTTCAGTTACTTAGTAAAAATGTCATGGAGATTAGAAGCATGATCCAATAGATAACATGCAAACAACATGTAATCCTACCACCAGATGTATGCACTGCACCTTATACTAAAATACTATTTTTTTCTTTTTCTGCAAATAAAACATAGCTTACAGTTCAATTCAAGTGATTTACACAAATACATAGAACTATAAATAGCCATATGTATATGTCAGATGACTTTTTCATTATAAGCACTCCATCACAAGCAAAGTATCCTTAACATTCCACTTATAAAATAATTACAAATCTTTTATCTAAGTTGATTATACCTACTTAGCTTTTATAATCGGATTACATAATACTAACTACATGTAGTCCATTACTTGCAAATCCTGGATTTCACCTACAGCATTATAAATGTAAAGCATGTGAGGAAGTGGGATGAGATTCATGGTAAAATTTCCACCTGCAGCTAAACTGGCTCACATGTAGAGAAAGAAATCATCGTTTGAAGTTCATATCTTTTTCCTCTCAGCCTGCACAGGTGCAACACGCACCCATGTTTTATTTGAAGCCTCCCTCAGCATGACGATTCAGTGTTCATCAGTATAACCTTGGTGTGCACTTAAATACAATGAATCAAATCAATGCACACAGAGCAAATTGCAAGTAAAAGGCTGTTAATGCACATCTTCGAGAAGAGCAGCAATTTATGCCAAAATATAGCATTCACATATATATAAATCATTCCTAATTATAAAGATTCTTCAGTTTATGTAAAAAGACCAGAGGCTTGAAAAATATAATGAGGCAATGAACACTGACAAAGTGTCCCAGGTATCTAAAGTAACCTTATAGCTTATTTCCTGCACAAAATTGAGACTGAGAGGAAAGGTTACACCAATTAAACTCTCAGCAGGATATACTGCCAACTCCACTCAGGAGCTCTGAGAGAGAAATAAAATTTTTCCCCAACAGAGAGATCAGAAATGTATTTAAATCTCTCTATATATTTTAATTCCGCCTCCTGTGAATTTTCTCTCTCATATCAGGTCTTTGCTAAATTGACAGGTTAATGACCCTGAACATTCAAATCCATCCTTCACAGTGGTGCTTTAGTCTATGTTATGTGATAATAAAGGAGGTTTGTTTCTGAATTGGCTGGAGTTCACAAAGGAACAAGCAAATGGTAAGCTCTTTTTTAAAAATCTGCTAGAGGACTTCTTAGCACTGCCAGGTTTCTGCCCCTGGTCTCTCTCTCTCACTCGCTGTTTGTGTGTGTGTTCGGTGGAGTTGACCTGAGTGTCCAAATTGTGGGCTGAAGCTCAACAGATCTCGTCTTCCTGCCAAACAGACGAAGGGCAGAGGAGAGTGAGACGTAGCAGCAGAGGGCTGATTTTGCCTATCCTTCCTGGTTCACCACTGCATCATGCATTAGGGGTGCAACCCAAAGCTGTTGTCTGCATTTGCATTTATAAAAAAACATTTAAAAAATCAATAAAACACAGTTCAAATCCATATTCAGAAGCTTACCAGAAGTGAAACTGGAAGAAAAACTGCATTCTTGTTGTTGTATTTGTTTTTGTGAATGCCGATACTGTACATGTTTTCTTTGAGTTTTAGTTGACATAAAACAGTATCTTGAATCATATGTATAGAAATTTAAAAAAAAAGGGTAATGGTTGCCCAATATCAAATTCCCTGAGCAAAGCGACTGATTTCTGTGTCTGAAGGCAATAGGCCGTGCTTGTTTCCAGGATGTGCCAATTTTCCATTCTGCCATTCTTCAGTTCTCTGAACACAGCAGGCATGGAGCTACAAAGTCAGCATGACCCACACACCCACAATAGCCACAATGGCTCCAGTTTTCAATGTGAGTCATTTCAGATAACAAACTGTAATCCAGATCTCCAGATTTGATCTGACCTTCGGTTCCTCGTCTGTCCAAAACTAGCTGCCTTGGCTGTACCAAAGCCTGGTATTAGATTAGATTATTGTAACTGTGAATCATGCAAAACTGCCTGAGAACAGGCCAGGAATACAAATACGAATGTAAATTAGCAGTTAAAGAAAATCCAACTTCTAAGAAATTTAGCCTTGGTATTAGTGCTATCATTAGTTTAAGTTAGTCATTTGAGAAACATGTGGTCTTAATGTTAATATTCTGTGACTTGCATGAAAACAAACACAAAAGTATAAATGGCAAATTCGACCTGTCATCATCCTGATCCAAATAATATATCACGAATGTGTGGCTAAAAGAAACCACATTGCCTTTCTTGCCTGGAGTCTGTAAAACAAATATTATGCTTCTGTACTGAAAATCAAATTAACATTTCTTCATGTGCGAAGATGAAACAAGTTCTGGTTTTCTATGTTTCGCCCCAGAAGCTCTTAATGTTGTTTTCGACTCCTTAACTGCCATTTTGGTGTGACATGAGATTAAGTCGGTTTTGCTAAAAGACGAAGAGGCGTTGTGACTTTTCTATCATTTCAATGTCTGCCTTTCATACATAAAAATTAAATATACTGTATAGAGGTTCCATAGAAAAAAAAATCTAATTCTAAAGTGTATGTGTGACTTCAAAAGATTTGAAATTTACCAGTTAACACAGGGCAGCTAAATACTATAACATCTTGGCTGTGCAGACTAACATGCTTCTGAAATGTATCCAACTATTACTTTAACTAGTCACATGTTCGACGCTGACATGCGAAGCATTCAGTGCTTTGGAGATTTCACAGTCAAATAGGCACTTAAATCATTCTTTTCAAGTGTATGAACAAAGGGACCAATGCTGCTGCACATTCAATTTCAAAGACTGAATGTGATCTAGAATATTGGCAGAGAATACCAGCTATTGGCAGATTTTCTTCAAATTATCAAAAGCTTATAGCAGCCAAACTCAGTGTAGCTTATTTTATTGAAGTGGGAGAGCATTTGGTCAGATAGCTGCTGTCTTCATCCATCTGCATTTCAGAGATAACGGGCAGAAAGGACAATCTCAATCAATACAGCGTTACTTACAAAGAAAAACCTGGTCAGAAGCTTCTTTGTTCGCTAAAAACTGTCTCAATTTCCTTCTTGCAGACTGAAACGACAGGATAGTGACATTTACAAGGCATGGTGATTGTTGGCAAACTGCCTATCAAGTATCTGATTCCTAATATAATGCAAGACAAAAAAATCTTTGATTCCATTTAAAGTTAACCAGTTTTTCCACCTTATAAATGGAAAATGAATTTAAACTGGATGTCCCGATTACACTGCTTTAGATAAAAAAAAGATAAATTACAGGCTGTCTCGTAACCTTTTTATTACACTTCATGGCGATGGAGAAAAGCAGGAGGATTATAAATCAGTAGAGTGGAATTAATGTCCTGAGATAGACTTCTTCCCAATCATAATAAAGTGATATTTTACAGACGATTACCTCTAATGAAGAAACAAAGTGTTTTCATACATTTTAAGCCGCTTCACAAAATATACAGTAGGTCAACATTAATCTCGGGAATTTTCTGCAGCCAGTGTTGGCACAATTTTCAGGAGACCCAGTTATTCTGCAGAGCTCTATATGTTACATAACAATGCTAATGCGCTATATCCACAGAGACCTTGCTTACTGGAACGATACTCTACTGTATATGTTAATGTGGTCTAAATATCTGCAGATATGCAGGCTTGGGGGATAAAAGTGTGTCACTATTGCATATTTTGTCAAAAAATAAACATGGTTAAAGATATACACATACTTTTACAAGCTGAAATAATTTACTGAAAACGTTTTTGTTTGCTCTTATTTTACTAAGTCTGTTCTCCATTTACCAGAACCAGTCAAGCCAGATTTACTGATTCTGGTTCGGTCAAAGGTTTCTTTGTCGTTCAAATGGAGTGTTTGCTGCCTAGTGTCACCGTGTGTTTAGCCCACAGAGGTGACTGATGTGTTTGTCTCTGATGCAACAGTCAAACTAGGAAAGTTAGTGTTTGGACACAGAGTCATATGTGTATATGTGACTGTGTAAAATGCACTTGAGGTCGTGTTGCCTTTGAAATGGTTGCTTTGGAGATGGGGATCGTATCTGTAACCAGTCAAAGTCATGATTGGCTGACGTTACTGTGAACTATTATTAAACTATTTTAATTTAGAATTCAGCCACAATCTTGTAACTTGAAACAAAAATTGAAATTCCTCCACAAATAGAGACATAGTTTCTGTAGGAGGAGAATTTAACTGCAAAATGATGCTTATGTATGAATATAACAAGAATACGATGCATTTGCAATGAGTTGAGTTTTGTCCCCTGTTGCAGATATCACCAACTTCCTGGACTGATTGCAACATTGATTGTTGGCAGTCTGTCGACATTACACATCAATCTGTCTGAGATTTATTTGAGGTCAGTCCAAGTCACGTCACGATCTCCCATCAGAGAGGTATATTATGAAGGAAGTTCAACACAGTTAGGCTTTCGTTAAAACTCCAGTGGGAGATAATGGGCATTACAATGTCCACTTTCTTTTGAACTGGGTTGCCTCCTCAGGCTCTGTGTGCTGACATAAAAAGTGGGAATTTCCCAGGTCACATGACTTTTCTTACACAGAAAATGAGACCCTCTGAGTGTGTCATCCAATCAGAGACACATTCAGATGTCATTAATCTTGGGATTAATCTTGATTTTTATTCAAGTTAATTATTTTAATGCAGAGTGTGCTCTCAGTGCTGCTGGTTATTTCAAAGATGAAGGCGCGACATTAGAGCTCTGAAACTTTAAACTGCTCAAACAGTAAATTTTTACTGTCCCATAGTCTAATAAAAGATATATGAAAATATCGTTAGTTTGTTGGCAGAGCAAAGTGAATTCAATTTTATTGAATGAACAGGAATTCTTGGTGTGTGTTCCAGTAGCTACAATTCCAGCAGCGTAAAAGAGATTTAGCAGCAGAATCAAGGTTGACAACATTTATACATTTTCTGCAAATGAATAAATAAACGTAACAACTCCAGTGACAATAGGCTGCTGTGACATCTGGGCTTCATTTGTAATGTTAGTAAGGTACGGCTTAACAAGTTGCACATATAAAACACATCATGTAATTTACATGCTGTAAATGAAAAAATCTGTGAAAATGTGTCATTTGCCCTCAATTTCAAACTGAAGATAACCGGCTACCAACCAGGTGATGTGTTCAGCATAAATTACCATAGTGATTTAGCCAGGAAATAAAGAGAGCCACATTCATGACACAGAAAACTCTGAATTTTGGTTCAAGCCATTTACACATAAAGTCATTGTACACCTTTCTAGTGACCTATGCAAACACCAGCTACTTACTGTAGATAGGCAAATTAAAAAAAAAATAGTGCAATCCCAAGACAACCACCAATTTTTCCAACTGCCAAGAAGGTTGCTGCCCTATCTTTTCTCTAGTGTGACTGAGCCATAACATTGTCAGGTCTTGATCCGAAGTACCCTGAAAAGACTCGGCACTACTGAAATCCCACATTCCCACATTCACATGTTGTAGCTGTCTGATGTTTCTTGTGGGAAAATGTTGAAAATATGCAGAACAGATGGTAATGTGGGCTGCTTTTGTTTGTTTTTGTATAGTCCTTGCCATTAACAAGACAGACATCATAACAGACAAAAGAGTGAAACAGAAAAAGAAGTCCAATGAAGGCACGGCCTGTTTTCTCATTCTTTCTTTTTTTTTCTAAATGCCTTTTTAACACTTCTTCCTCTCTGAGTTGAAGCCCAGTTACACCTCTTTTCCTGTTCAAGCCCGCTTTTAAACCAGCCTATGCCTTTATCACAACTGAGTGGTCTGTCTTTTGGAGGACTCCCACAAGTGCGCCTCTGTAGCCTCAACTTTGTCTGAATTCCAGCAGTTGTTCTCTCTGTTTAGCCAAAATAGGCTCAAATGGACATATGGACACCAACATGGTCTCACGAAATACACCTTAGGCTGGAGTAGAAGTGATCATGATTGTTTTGG
Organism: Pundamilia nyererei; assembly: GCF_000239375.1. Classification (NCBI taxonomy): domain Eukaryota; kingdom Metazoa; phylum Chordata; class Actinopteri; order Cichliformes; family Cichlidae; genus Pundamilia; species Pundamilia nyererei. Next base: position 150,126 of record NW_005187733.1, read on the forward strand.
AAGTTAATCCTGATGGGATTGTTTGGAAAATAACAAATTCCTTTAATGTCTGTTAAAACGTTTCATTGAAAAAAGAAAAATATCAGCATGAACACCCACGAGATTCAGCTCAAATAGATAAAACAAAGGGAGTACGTCTTTATGCTGTTTTTGAAACAGTATGCATGTGTAGCTAGTGAATATTTAGTGTATTCTGGAACATTTAATAATACATTAAACATGGTGTCTTCATATAGCACATAACTCGTTTACAGCATTTTGTGGCGCACTCACTGACACTCAAGTGCCTGTGAGCATCCGCGGAAGAAAGAAAACGAAGATGGAGAAATGTGTTTCTGTCTCGGCACACACACGAACACTCAGACGCACAACAAAGGGGAGCCCATCTGGAGGAGAGGGCAGAGCAGATAGCGAGGCAGTCCGACATGTTGCCGTGGCAACGCAGCAAGGGTGGGATGTAGCAGGGAGGGAGCCGCGGAGGGCGGAGGAAGAACGGAGGAAGAGGGGGGTAAGGTGAAACACTGTAGCATTCAACTGGCTGCTGACAAAGAGGATGAAGATGATGACGATGCTTCTTTGAGGTTGAGAGGAGGGTGAGGCATTTTAAAGCGGAGAGCAATGAATTGTTCGGACTTCATTTTGTTTCTATAGAAAACACTGATTAATGACGAACTGTTGTGATTTAGTGTAATGGCTGAGCTCATTTTTAAACAAAACGAGCGATTACCTCAGTGTGGCTTGAATGCTCTGTCTGCTGTGACAACATTAAAACTGCTCTGCCACTATTGTCCCCGCTGCACAATGTTGGAGTGGCTGAATTGAGTGAAAAGGGACAAAGATAAGGGGAGGATGATGATGTTGCTGAAGATTTAGGGGGGAGGGCAAAGAAAACAAAAGTAAAAGGGTTTGAGGAGGTGGAGACGGGCAGCAGAACTACTGATGGTTTAATTCTGCCAATCAAATATAAAATATTTACAGCTTTTGCAATCTTACAAACAGTGAAATGAAAAGCTGTGATTAATCCTCTGGGGACTATGAGTGTCTCTACAAAGTATCATGTAAATAATCTATTACCATTACATATTAGTGTTAGGATAGAATCAGCAAATACACAATCCACTATTTTATGTTCCTCATTCTCAAAATGTATAAGTAACGATCTGATCTGGCAAATTAAGACTTAATAGGAAAATATGATCATTTAATGTTGGTTATTTAACAGTGTTCTTAGAGAAAGTGCTACCTTCTGTTGCCAATAGCATCTGACTGGCCTTTGGATTTGGCTTTTGTTTTGTTAAAAGTTTTGACTAGAAAAACATTGAAATATATGGATAAAAACCAAATAATTTAATGTATATATTGTGGAGGTAAGCATCAACGACACAGCTCTCAGTTCTCACTCCTTCTTTATTCGTCTCCAACATCAACTGC
>NW_005187733.1:159879-192577 GCF_000239375.1 Pundamilia nyererei
AACACAGGAACACACTTCCTCTACACTGGGTGTGAGTGGAGCCCTCTAGTGGTCCACCACAATATAGTATTTTTATTTTTTTCCAATTCATTTTATTTATCCATTTTATTTTTGTATGTAAGCAATGGTTACTTAAGATAAAGAGAAAGAAAATTATCCATCTATCAATTTTCATTCACTTACCTAATTAATTATTAAAGGCATTAAGATGTGAAATGATTACCTTACAGTAAGAAATATTGAAACTCGTATGTAGTGTTGCACTGATTTTGCATTCAGAAAAAAATAAATAAATAAAAAATAAGGACCAGGAATGAATTGGCAGCTCATTCATCCCTGAAAAAAAATGTGATGGTATTGCAGATTTTCAAGATGATATACTTTAGACATCCTGACTGATATATAATACTGCACATTTGGAAACTCATATCCATTGTATATTATTTAATTTTTACAGAGAAAAAGGCTGAGTCAGTCAGGAGCTTATTGATTATGGGTGAGCTTGCACATCCTGAGATCCATAAATAAAAACCTGAATAGGACAGAAGAACAGCAAGAAGTGATACAAAATAGATTATTGGGTCTGGCAAACAACCTAACCCCAGTGGATAAAAATACAGGTAGCGTTTATGATGCCCAACCAATAAGCAGAATCTAATGTATTTTTGATTGGCTGAGATATTTGGCATAATGTCTCTTTTCTCATTGCATATGTTACACGATCCAAAAGAAGAAACCGGAACATCGGTGACACAGGCTATTGTAATGCATGAAGCAGCTCGTGTAGAAAGTTAAGAAAGTTTTAAGAAATGTTTGATCTTTCTTGTCATTGGTTGGATCTCAAACTACTGAAAATTAAAATCCATGGAGAAGAGATGAGATCCCAAACATTCATATTCAGGACAAATTCATCTGGTTTCACTAGAATCTGAACAATAGTCAGTTTCTGTGAAAAAGAAAAATTACCCACAAACTGATCGATATGACACTGAGTTTAACCTCATGCGCAGTTTGGGTGAAGACTCATTTGGTGATCATTGTATGGAAGTTTTACTAACTAATCTAACTAATATATTTAGGAGAAATGCACGAATGGACACCTGGCACCTGACCTTGTACTGTAAATCTATCCATTTATACTCACAAACCTTAATAATATTTATTTTACAAGGCTACATCCAAACCAGTGTCAGCGTTCAGCTTTCAGCTTGGAGGGAGGTCGTGTGAAGCAGTTTGTAAACTGAAAAATGGCTAGAAATTCTATCATATAGTAACACAGCTCTTTGGTGTACGCAATCGATTTTCAGAAATTGGATCATATATAGTGACACAGTAATGTAGACAGAACTGATGGCACACATATAAAAGCATTACAGAAATATATAGAATATATAGATTTAAGAATAGCAGGATGTTGGCGCGCGGCTTTGCTGTGATGCACTTTGTTTGTGGAGAGAAAGCTGCTACTCCATTTGGCTTTAATTATTTAATGGAAGCAGAATCTCATTACGCTTTCTGCTAAAAACACAAAATGAGAGCAACCATTGGATTTCCTAACACAAAACATAAACTGTGCGATGGACAAAATCTAAATAACGCAGTCCTTCCAGCTGATCTGTAAATCTGAGCCAAGTTCCGCACACAGACAGAATATCACTGCTTTTCACATGATTTTTAGGACATTAAAGTTAAACGCTGCATCCTTGAATGCAGCTTAAACACATGAAGCTGCAAGATTGAGTCCACTGACTGTCAGCGACTGCACAGTCGGTTACCCATCAGATTCAGGACAGCTCATTCATTACAGTGAGTGGCAGGTAGTTGATCTGAGGTCAGATGGCGTCAGACTGTGACAGATCACGTTAACGAGGTGATTCACAAATCTAAACCTCAGGAACAAGACAGCATGAGAAGCTGCTGCAGTCCACAGTACGATACAACATGTTACACTCATGACACAGACATAATGTCAGTGTAGACAATAAAATCTGTCAACAAGATGAAGAAAATACCATTTCTTACTTTAGTGGTAGTGTGTCCACAACTAAATGTTTAATGCTTTTCTTGTTTTATTTTAAGATTTTTCAATGTTCCTCTGTTTTTTAACCTGCCTTAAAAATCTTTAAAGTCATTTGTATGACTTTTCTTGAACTGTTTTTTCATGTAAAACCTGTACATATATTACTTTAAATCATACTTTTGAGAAGAACACCCTTAAAGAACGTACCACACAGCTCTAATCCCTCTGTAACACTGTAATCCTGGAGGATTATGTCAGGATGGGTTTGAATCCCATTTTGCGCACACTTTATTACCTCCTGTGTTTCTTATGACACTTGAATGTAATCTAATTTACACACAAAGAAATGTAAGTGGAAGGTAGTGCTTCACACAGTCGAGTAAATCAGTCATGAACTGTGTTGTATGTACTTATAGGCAAAGGAACACAAATCCCAAAGAGCACCATCTGTCTGCAGCAAACAATGAAGCAGCACATTAAACAAAGACTGCAGAGAAGTTCAGCTTAAGGACACAAACGCTGTTGCATCAGATACTAACTCAGAACTCTTGCCCCGTTGACTGTGTTCTGACATAAATCGGTAAGCAGGGCAAAAAAATAAAAACATTAAAAAAAAAACACAACTGGAAGGATTGTTTTTCTAGGTGTGTAAGAAAAAAGATGGTAGAAGACACACAACATAAGATCTACAATCACTGAAGAAGATATTTCACACATGTATTCCAAACCTTTAGACTTCAAAATCTGCAAACCACAATGACAAGAAATCTCAGAGACTTACGGCCATGCTTCTCTAAAAGTGTCCATTATATCAACTTTCTGCTGTTTTTGTTTCCTTTATTGTGTCACGCTTTTTGTGCACATAAAACATTTTGCAAAGTTTGTATAAAAGGAGATACTCACTGTCTAACTGCTGCTGAACTGCCTGAGACACACTGTTTTAGGATCCAGGCTTTTTTCTATAACATACCTAAACTGGTGTTTAACACTCTGGTTTGATTCTCGACCAGGAGCTAGTTTGGTGCGCCTTCAAAATGAGCCACTGCCTTACTCATATTTTCATCATGTTAGAGTTTCTAACTGATGGCTCTTAAAAGGCTGTTCATTGATTTAAGATCACGCCACTGCCAAATCTAGAATGAATCCTATTCATTTCCACCTGAAGGTACCAAAAAGCTGGTCTAAACACAACATCACCAAAAAAATGCCAAAAGTTGGGACCAACTGTGGGTGGAAAAGAGGTATTACGTGTTACATAAACTAATGTCTGACAGGTCAGCTGACCAAACGTTTTAGAAGGAAAAGACAGGAGCAGATGAAAAGAATGTGCTGCATCAGAGTACCACATGAGTACACTGATGCAATGCCACTTTCTTGGGTTTAAACATACTGCAGCAGCATCGTGTCTTATGTCAACACGGTGAGCCTATAAACCAAAGTGAAGTTGTTTAGCGATGCTGTGCCACATTTGGCAAAAACCGAACACAACATATCAACGCAAACACCTCATACCAGCTGCCAAGCACAGCACAGCCAACTATGACCTCCTATTCTAGAGTGAAATATGAGGTCATCTGTCAGGCAGCTAAAGCTTGGCCCAAACTGAGAATGAAGGTGTTGCAAAGGTTCAGTCAAAATCTAGACCTCAACCCAAATTAAACGCCCAGATGAAAGCTGTGTAAACAATGATGTTTATGAGCATCATTGTTTATGAACAGTCATACAGAGCACAGTTACTTCAAATTATTCCTGCTCAAAGTGGATCTACATGTAACTGAAATTGGGTATACTTCATTTCTTACAGCCATTCATAGAATACCATAAAGGCTTATAATGTTGTTAACATTCATCAATGAACGAGATAGGCTGTCTTAATCATTGGACAGAAGTGGACACATAATAGCTAAAGACAGTATACACATTGGTTTAGGGTTTTTTTTGTTGTTGATGTTGAAAAAAAAAACAGGAGCGGGATTAATTAGCTAACTTAACGGTTATAGCTTTAGGCTAAGAAAATATAAATCTCCAGTCAAAGACCCAGCAGGGGGTCAACTTAAGCCTGGAACGTGGTTTGTAAAGAACTGGCAGAAACGTTGAATTTGCTGATCATATTTGTGCAGTCATGCTGATAAACCCTTAATGGCTAGCATGATCCTCCACACAATCATAACAAAGCAGAGAGTATGTTGTTTATTCTCTTTAACAGTCAGTGATAATGGGTCATGGAGTAAGACAGAATAAATGACCCCATCACTATCGCTGTCTCCCCATATTTCCTGTGTGCGTCTTGGATTTGCACTTACAGAGAAAAATAATTTTAAAAAATAAATAAAAGCCCAAAAGATAATCCTCAGAAAAACACAATCAGTCGTGTATTTGCAGATATAAAAATGAACACAGAGCCCTCGAGGGGGCCCCAGCAGGGATCCAGACTTGCTTCTTCTGTGATCTGTTCACAATACTGAGCTACAAATTTGTATCCCACTGCATGTGGCCTACATGCTATTTCCTTAAAACTAACACTATCAGGGTTGCCATGACAAACTTTAAAGCACAGACGAAGCAGTTTGAGCACCAATTCAAGAATGTCAAACTAGCTTATTTTGGGATGGTTAAGATTATTTATCCACCGAAAGGCAAACTCAACTGTCAAGCTCAATTTGAATTAATTTCAAGGTAAGTGGAATTGATTTGCCGTAGTTACATATTCAGCCTGTTTTTCAGCTGATAGGAAGGAAGTGTGGAACATGCAGTGAATTGTGGTCACATCACTACTGAAAACCATGCAAGAAAAACAAGAGATTAACCAAAACCTAAAATAAACAAACGTTCACCCCTTTTGGTTTTGAGATTGATAACAGTTCCTCTAAAACACTAATGATACTGCATGCTTGTAGCTGCTTTTACATGTCTCGTTGGTGTCAGTTCATATCGACGTCAGAAAATCCTGCAGAACGAACTGAAAAGTCTTTAGAAACAAAGAGAAACATGGACAGCAGCGTATGAAGTTGCTGACGTGCAGAAAAGTTTAACTCAGGGATGCATTTGGTGTAAATCAGCCTGAAACTACTTCAAATTCTCACACCCAAAAAAGCTCTGTACATTAGTGTGAGTCAGCTGCTTTCAGTGCACTTAATGGTTTAAAGATTCACAACCAAACCTGCTCAGACTGAAGTGACTCACTGACTGTTTAACAGTATTCAGATCTCTCTCTGAGTGTGTGGGAATGATTCAGGCTTAATTCTGCTGTACAGAGGCTGAAATGCAATATTTAATGCATTTGCTAGGTGCTTATTTGGATTAAAAATTATTATTTGGGGAAAATTGTGCCACAAATGCAATTTATATGCACCTAACTTGCAGCACGATCCTTTATTAGCTTTTGAATTTGGGTTCATTTAAACGGCCCTCTGCTCCGAGTATACTGGAGTCTTCTGACTTTTAAACAAGAAAAGTATGTAGTTCAGGTTTTAAGTAGTGGTATGTGTATTCTCCTTATTATCATTTAGCAAAATTTACAAAAACAGAGAAAACTACGTGTGTAGGGTCCTATGTATTTTTAGCTGTGAACTAATACGTATTTGTGGCTCCAATTAATATTCAACACACCAGGACAGCGTTTGTTTGTGTGACTGAGTCAAAACAAACAAGTGTAAGAGTGTACTCGTGTTATTCAGGAACATATTAAGGTGGCACAATGATGGATTTTTTAATATTGTTTAGGCTTTAATGTAGCTCAGTGGGACAAAGAAATAAAGCATATGAGGCACAGGACACATGCACAAACACAATAACTGTTCGCAGGATACATTGGTACTTTATGGCATTTGCGGTAATTAAAAAAAAATGCTGACAATAGGAAAGTAAAGGCCATAGGCCATCAGAAATTATATTCTTCTTTTCATATCCTGAGAAAAATAAGACTGAATTGATCACCGCAGCCATTTCGATTTCAGTGTCTAGTTTTTCTTTTTGCATTTTATTTCTCAAAGTAAAACCAATTAAACCACCTTATCGCACCTATTTTCTTTGTTTTCTGCACCAAGCGATGAACATCCATTCGGCCAAGCAGTCGCACAGTTAGGAATGACTCAGGGCTCAGCTAATAGCTCCCATCAATAATTCAGGCTCTAATCTGTGTCTGGAGAGCCGTCAGAAATGTGTTATGTATGGACTCATCACAGTGATGCACTGGCTTGAGTCTACAGTTATTTCCTCCCCTTGAAAAAAGGGAGGATTTTTCCCTCACCAACATACCACATCAACTGTGTGCTGACAGCAGAAAACTAATGTTTACAGAAAGTGGAGGAGGTGGAAAGGAGCATCAAAGTATCCGGCTAAAGAAGAAATGCACTTTGCTAACGTCTTTGTCTTTGTGGGGATTAGTAGAAATGTGACTTTAGGGAGCACAGTTCAGTCTCTTCTAAGAAGAATTGCTGATTAGTTTGCAAAATAGCAGGATTTTGCCAACTAGTGACAATAAGACTAGTCACCTATATTTAGACCAACGAGAATTTGGCCAGATGGAAGTATGTTGACCAAACAACTGACCAGTGAACCCTGAGACTATCTCCAACACATAATTCATAAGAAAAAGCAAAGGGTAAATGATAATTAATTAATTAATTCTATCATTATAATGTGTATAATTATACAAAAAAGTGTACAATTCTGTATAATTTGGTACAAAGCCATGATATTAACATTACCAGACCACTGCAACCCTAACCACCCTAATATACACGTAAATACACACAACAGTTACAAAATGCTTTTAGGCATGTAAACAGTTCAGACTGTTCAGACTGTTATAAGCTGATAAGAGGGCAACAGTAACTCAAATAACCACTCATCACAACCAGAAGAGCATCTTTTAACATACAACACATCAAACCTCTAAGAAGATGAGCTACAGCAGTAAAGTCCACACCATCACACGTATCAGTTATGAACAGGAAACTCAAGCTGCAACACTGGGTCACCAACACTGGATGAGAGAAGCGTGGAAAAACATTGTCAGGTCTGAGAAGTTTTGATTTCTGCTGACATTTGGATGGTAGTCAGACTGTGGTCTAAACAACATGAAAGCATGGACCCATCCTGCCCAGTTCTGATGTTGGATCTTGGCACATTTTGGGCCCTTTGCACCACCTGAGCATTGTTTAAATGTCACAGCCTACCTCAGTAATTTTGCTGACTGTTTCCATCCCTTCTGACCACACTGTACCCATCTTATGACAGCTGCTTTCAGCAGGATAACACAACATGTCATAAAGGTCAGATCATCTCAAACTGGTTGTGCCTGACAATGAGTTTGCTGTACTCAAACTCACTGTCACTAGATCTCAATCCAACAGAGCACATTTAGGGTGTGGTGAAATGGGAGATTCACATTGTGGATGTGCAGCCAGCGTTTATGTGGCTCAACACTTTTTTGAATCTATGTCATGAAGGATTGAAGCAGATCTGGGAAGGTGAACTTAACAAACTGTCCGCTGAGTGTAAATTATACAGTGAGAATTTCATGTTACTGATCAATGTTTCCTGTCATTATTTGAAAGAAAATCTTCTGTTTTCGGCTTGGTTTCCAGACTATCAGAAGCACCGGTTCAATCATTCAAAATGTAGCTGCGAAAAGTCACCAGTCATTACAGCACTGGATGATTTCTACATTTTATTTCTCTCTGAAGTGAAACATATATATTGTCATCATGCTCAAACCCCTAAAATCACAGGTAACACGACCAACAAGTCTCCTATGGACCAAACAACAACAGCTGTTGCTATGGAGGCCTTTTACACAGTACCAACTACAAAGGTAAGGTAATTTGATAACCGTCATTACTCTCAGCCTTCTTCATATTCAAAAGAGGGTTTGATGCAGGTCCTGTTTATCAGCAGCAACATTAGATTTTTGGAAGGTAAACACTCTATTCTCACAGAGGTATACAGAAAGCTTCTGTCGTGCTTGTTTTACCCTCAGGGAATTTGCAAGAAAAAAACCACAGGATCCAAATTAAGTGTAAAACTCAAACGATGCAGTTGTGACACTTTGGTATCCATCACAGACATATCAGGTAATTTCTCAGACCACGCTGCGTCTCACTCAACACTTCCCTCAAGAAACACTTCCCCTTAGATTTCACTTGACTAATGGGGCTCAACACAAATTGGCAGATGATTCACAGAGATGTCGAGAAAGCAATAACAACCTCCCTTATCTATGTACACACACACACACACACACACACAAATTTTTCCAAGATTTCAGAGAACATTACATTGACTTTCATTTAGTTCATTCAGAAGTAACTCTTACTTACCAACCCTTTGTCCTAACCTTATCTTAAACTTTGATGTATGTTATGGGCACTTTGTCCCCATAAAGAAGACAAATCCCCTAATGTGACTACAGACAGATTTATGTCACCACAACACGAGTAATTGTCACCCAAACACAGCAATAAGCAAGACCTTTCCTCTCGGGTTTGGCTAGTGACACGAGGACAGCGCTATATGCTGCCTGAGAGTCTTTTCTACCGTAACCTATTTCAGTAATAACGTTAAAGGTGTTTGTGACGGCTAAGAAGACTAATGCGTTTTCATGCCATGAAAAAAATCTTAACTATACTAATATAAATGTCATATCTCACTTCATTTCTCTGTTTACACGATAAAAGCTGGAATACCACCTCTTATTAGCAAACTGACAACCAGTAAAAATCACTTTTTTTTACATCATCTACCTGCCAAATGAGGCTTGAAAAGAAGAAGAAGAAGAAGAAATACCCAGCAGTGCGTAATCAAAATGGAAATGTCATTATTTTTTTCCTCATGCGATTTAAAGAAGCTCACAGCTTTAACACGGTGCTTGACTTGTTCCTAAGTGGAACATTTCGACTGCAGAGAGGATGATGGAAAGAGGGCTGGAGGTTTGTTCCGGTGCTGTAGCAAAATCAAAAATAGTACTTTAGAGAAAAGTAAAGCTTACGATTTTACAGAAGAGGGAAAATAAAGTTGGTCAGGGACAAGACTGTAATTGTAGAAGCTTAGAATATAGGATATTTATCCTATTTACTATGTTAATCGATGTATAAGTTGCTAACTTTTTGCTCTAGTGTCAAATATATTCAGGAAATAAGAATAATTTGCCACTAACATATTAGGACATTCGATATGATTGTAAAGTGTGAAACAAAATGAAACTAAAGCTTTTCGTACAGGATTTAAGAACAACTCTGGTTCAGGATCAAATAAATCATTTTCATGTTTCGGGATGCAAACTGCAGCTCTGGAGTCAGAGTCAGATCCAACCCAGCTCCTTACCTGTAGTCCCTCAATTGCCAGTCGCAGCATGCTGGGAGTCAGTTTGGATGCCTGCTTGAAGGTGAAGTTACTCCAGTCAATGATGAGGATGAAGCCGTTGACCTGCAGCTCGGGATCTTCTATCATAGATTCCAGTGACAGCAAGATAGCCCTCAGTATGTCCACAAACGTGTATCTGAGACGAATGTAAGATAGCTTTTAATTTAACAAAATAGCAGAACAGATTTTACAGTCATGAAGAGAAATGAAAAAAGTATATATATTGACGGTTTGACGAGCTAAGGAGATGAAGGACATTTGTAAAGTTAAAAGTTGAAAATATCAAACATCTCCCAGCTACACTTTCTCAAATTCGAGGATTTATTGCAGCATTTGATTGCAAGATAAAAAAAATCTCTGGTTTGAGTTCTGATTAGACGGGTCAACACCGCGGACATCAAACTCGCTCATGACAAACTCTGATAAAGCCTTTGACATTTGCTAACATTGACTAAAGAATTTATTAAATAAAAAATGTTACTTGAATCAGTTAAAAGACAAGAGTGCTGAACTGCCCTCATTCATAAATCTCATGAAAGAGCTGTAGACGGTATCTCTGAATCAGCCTGACGCAACTTTGTCAGTAAAATTTATTGATAACCTTCACTCAATTTAATTTGGTCATGAGTTAATTATAGGTCTTTAGTTCCTTTGTGCCACAAAATGGTTGTGAAAAAGCTCAAATGTATCTGCTGGGTGTTTTCAGAGACATTTTAATTGCTGTCATTGGTGACTGTGTGGTCCCTGGTGCTACTTTCGTCCATCCCTGTGGGTTTTCATCCAGCTGATACCTCAGATGCTTCACGTACCTATTTAACACTTGTGCTTTTTTTCCTGTTTGTTGTTGCCCTTCATTATCTTATCTCGCTCTTCATCTTTCTCTGCTTCCTTATCAAGAAACCTATTGCCTTAGTCTACAGATAATGTACTTTTTAATTAGCTTATCAGGCAGCAAAACAGATGTCCTTTTCATAATTGCGGGCACAAGTTGAGGCGTCTACTAGTTGAGACTACTAATAATATATCCAGAATATCCAACATAGCTTTTAAGTCTTTCTAAACTGCACTGGACAGAAACAAAAGCATAACATGAAACACCCAGACAGATTTCACAAACTGATTCATGTTCAGAGAGGAGCGATCAATCATTTATTTTATTTTAATCTTATGAATGCAATTAAAACTTGCAAACTTTTTCTACTTGACACCACACTAAAACATAAAGGTTTTATCACACTATGTGTAGTTTATGTGATCAAAGTCATGCGAAAGCGAGCGAGATCTGTCGGGTTATTGTTATTTCCTTGTTTTTTATTAGATACACGGTAAATTATTTGTTGTGTAATCAGACATATGGAACAGATGGTGGACGTCTCTACAGATTCTGGTTATATCCAAAACAATAAACAAGCCCGATTCTATATTGAAGCCAAATAAACTGCAACTTAGAGCTTTAATATGAGTCAAGTTTCTAGCCTTGAACCAGTCTGGCTCAGTCTGTGCTGTTATTTATGAGACAGTAAAGCACTAGACTCTGTGAATGAATAGTGACAGTAATACAGACTAATGAAAAAATATAACAAAAAAATACACAAATGCTGTCTGCAGATTTATCCCTAAAATGTTGAGGAAATGTAATTTCAGCACTTAATTTTACATTAATTTGTTATTTTATTGACTAAAATTGTAAGGATATAAACACAGAGTAATGAGGGGTATCTAACAGCCCCTATGTTACTGAATTAAGTACTCTGGCACCACTTTATCTAAAGCGTAAACATTCATATCTAAAGCCTAAAGTGCTTTGAGTGCTCCGGTAGAGTAGAAAAGCGCGATATAAGAACCAGTCCATTTACCATGTTCTATTTAAACCTGTTACTATCTGATAGTTGTAATTACAAAGATTTTCCCCTGAAATAAGCCACAGTGGGTGAATAAGCCAGGCCCTGAAAGGTCTTGAGATGATTTACAGTATAGGGCACATGAGGCATAAGATGAATACAGGATGTGACAAACACGTGCAAGAAACCAACACTTCGTTTCAAGGCGTCATAAGATAACAAGACAAGGCCCCAGAACACGAGACGTGGGTGTTGTTTTCTGGGTTTAATCTGGTCAACCAGCCATTTAAACGTATTTATACATTGAAACTAAACTTATTTGGAAAGTGAAAGGTGAAAAAAATATATATTTTATGGCCATTGCAAAGAACTAAATTCAACCTAACATCAGCTTTTCATCAACTCATGGTTACCCACTCTGTAATTCTCTGTTGATTATACCGAAGGTCTGAAACTAAAATTGGGTTAAATTTGGTTTAGACCATTATTTAGACATACAGATCACACCTAGCCTTTTTTATTTCTTCAAATAAGCAAACTTAAAAAAATTATTACTGGCCCCGAGAAACAGTTTAAATCTGCTGAGGAGATTGCAGAGAACGATGTACCATTTTAACCAAATTTAGATGTAAACATTTTTTGTAGCCATGTCAACAAAGTGAGAAAATGCCTGTAAAAACTAATTTTAGTATTTTTCAGACATCTATAAAAGTATTTTTGGTGTCTGTTAAACTGCTTTTTACTGGATGGGAAGGTTCTACTTTACAGTCATGCAAACATGCTGAATATATTCACTGTTTAGTTTGAACATATTAGTAGTATGCTAACTTTGTTACTTAGCAATAAATGCAACAGAGCCTGTATAAATCTTATATCAGTCAAAGACATTCAAAAATAAAACTGATCAGTGTAACTTTAGTTTACTGCCTGACATTATTTGGTGATAAACCAAAGTAAACTGCGAGGAACACAAAATTCTGCCTGTGTTGTATCTACAAAATAAAGATTTGATCACCAAAATCGAAATCAAATTGAAAACAGTTCATCCTGAGGGAGACATACAGTCACATCTTCAATGGCCTGCTAAGCTATTACAGCTCAGTTTTTGTTTTGTTTTTTTATAGTTGTTTGGATATTTAAGTCTGGGGCAAAACTGTAGGCCAGGTGACCAGAGCCATTTCCCCAGCTTGGGTAAAAAGACTAAAAACCATGCAGCCAGACTTGAGAATATTTGACATTGTGTGTTTATGCTGAAATAAATTATAAATAAGTACAAACTGTACTGTACACCCTCCCCCCTGTCCACAGACCTCTGGTGTGAGGCTGTGATTTGTGATTTGGGATAGGCTACCTCTCAGTCCTCATTAAAAAAAAAAGGTATTTCGCTTCATCATCACGCTGCAGACAGTGTGCTGTGACTGGACACAGCCCAGACAGCACCTTTGGGATGAACTGGAATGCTGACCCTGAGCCAATTAGTCCAACATCAGTGGGCCACCTCACTAAATGTCCTCCCATCTTAAAATCCTTGCCAGGAAATGAGCTCAGCATTTACACAGTGTATGGGTGATATATATGGATATTTAGCTACATGTGTTTTTATTATTTTGGATTTCATACTTTTATTTTAATATTCCCATAAAGATTATTTAGTTGGTTAAAGAGTTCTTGTAGTTTCCTAGTAAACAACAGCTGTGTGGTGCTGAATAGACAGTTCCATAAACCAGTCTCCACTTTATAAAGATTAAAACACTGATTTCTACTCTCCAAAAGCCCTTTTTTCTTCTCATTAATAACAACCCCTCTTTGTTACCTGCTCTGGTCCCAGTTGGCAGCGAACAGGACCAATATTTTCCTGCCATATCTGTCCAGATTGGAGAGCACGCCAGGGAAACCATCCTTCAGGGCCTGCTTAATGCCCGGGTCAGTTGCTTTCAAGTTCTTGAACATGTCTAGGTTTTGCTGTCTGTACTCAAAATACTGTGCCAGCAGCCGGAACGCCTCGAAGTGATTGAATTTCCTGGCTCGGAGGAATCTGAGGATAAACGCATCGTCTGTCCTGAGGAACCCGATGTCCGGTCTGGTGATGATCATGTCCCTGACCTCCTGGATGTCCTGGTGTAAAGTCTCAGGGTTTTCTTTCAGCTCTACCTTGGCCTTCTCCAGGGTCTCTGGAGACAAACCAGCCTGTAAGTGAGTCATCTTTTGCAACAGCTGTCCCTCCACGGGGGATCACACCACACCAGCTTCCAATGAAACACCAGTACAAATGGTTACCCCCGGAGCAGCAACAGGGTAAGAAAGTATACTGAAGTGTTTTCTTCACGCTTTCCTGATCAGTAGCTGACTTCAGATGGAGGCCTGCTGCTCTGTAGACGTAATCCACCCTGAACTGGCACACACGCAGCTGCTATGATGCTCCTGTGATGCATAATCAACATATGGGCCATTCACTTTTTGCGCACAGAAAAAAATCAGTTCCACCACAAAGAATTCAACTTTATCACAATTTCCCACCATGTATATCATGAATCAGGTCCTCCAGCCTTCAGGCGGTACATCCAACCTGCTGATCCGGGCGGCCTGAGCTCGGAGTCGACAGACAGCCGCTTCCCTCCATGTCAGAGCCTCTCCTCTCTTTCTCTCTCTTTCTGTGGCACAATGACGACGACAGCATCACCGACTCCCCGGCGTCGCTCGCGGCGGCCAGGCAATGCGGCACGACCCTGCAGCAACCTGCTATATCATCATCATCATCATCCCTCCGCCTTCACAACGCATCTCCATCCGCCGACCGACCAATACTGGTGCTGGTGCTACTGGTGGTGCCGCCGACGGCTTCGCCACAGTCCAATCGAAGCAGATTTGGCCGCTTTTTTCTGCGTCTACATCCCAGTTTTACTGATCTCCGCTGCTCGTCCACATAACCCAAAAACTGGGTGTGAATTTAGGTTTCTAATAATGTTCATGAAAGCCCCAAAAGAGGGAATCCAGCAGCACAGGTGTCCCGCAAGGTTTTGTTCCCCTCCTGCCTCCGTTTTTTTTTTTTTTTTTTGAAAGGGGTGGGGTAGATGTGTGCGTGTGGGGGGATTGCCGTCTCCGCTCCGCCTGCTGCTGTTGCTGCTGCCGTCTGTTCGCCGGGAAAGTGACTGACAACAAGAGTCTGTGATCCGGTCGGTGTACGGTCACCACCGGCGGGGAGGAAGGGGGAAAGGGGTGGGGGTAGAGTGTAAGATGGAAAGACAACAGATGCAACGAGGAACGAAGGGAGGGGAGAGAGGGCCAGGTGGCAAAGAGATGGAGAATAGCTGTAAAAAAGGATGCTCAGCGGAGGAGAGAGCAGGCAACTCAAATGAACGGGTGTAGGGCGATAAGATGAAGGTAAATGCTGAAGACAGGGAGGGGTTCTGGGCTTTGGAGGCCCGACGGAAAGTTGGGAACCTCTATGTCACCTTCTTCTTTCTCTGTTTCACCTTAAAGAACCGTTTGTGTGTAGTTTTTATATCTGAAATTATGCACAGGTTAACTTTAATTTGCATTTAACTTTAAATTTAATGTAATTTTTGATGAAGGAAATGATAGAAAATGTGCTGTAGCTTTGTATTTTTCCTCGCCTTGCTGGGATTTCATAAGAAATATGAACTAAGAATCATAATGAAGACTTCACTGAATTAAAATCTGTCCTGTCACAAAGCCATCCTGTCCTGGGTTCTTGTTTTTCTGTGTTTTCTGTACATTTTTATCTCCATACTGTATATCACATATGTTCTAAAGCTTTCTAAACACTTTTTATAAAAAAAAAATACTTAAAGTGTTTGATATTTCATTTACATTTCATGTGAAATCAGTGCAAGTTTTAAGGTAATTTATTAAATGTCTTAAATAAAATATGCATTCGCTCATTAAATGCTATTTGGAAGAATGTAACCTCGTCCATGGGTTATTTAAATTCCCCCAAAACATCAAAGAATTGACCTACAAACCCTCCCATCTGCTCAGTTTGAATTTCTAGAGTGAACCTGTTTTTTTGCATTTTAGAGTTATGTGTTATCTACGGCAGAAAATAAGAACGACAGTGCATCAAATATAAAATCTGTTAGTGTCATGAGGATAAGGGAAGAGATCACTGCTAAAACTGGCGACATGAATGCAAACAGCAGACTTTTCCACCGAAACAACCTCAGCTTCTAAGCATGAGTTCAGTAATTCATTTCCCCTTTTGTTCAGATCATTCCTGGCTTTTTTCTGCCATCGTACATGAAATGCATTAAATTCTTCCTGCAGAAGAATTTATGGCACCATCAACTGCCTCATTAACTCAAAATATCACTCACATAACAGCTTGTTTTAGTCGGTTTTTAACATATTCTTTTGTAGGTTCATGTCTGCCTGGGGGAGGTCTCACACTAGAATAAAGCAACAAGGAGCTGGACGAAGGGAAAGAGGAAGGTGTTAGTTAGAAAGATGCAAGAATGGACAAATTATGAATTATTATGTTACTTATTTATTACTTGTGTAGTAAAACAGGTCGTATAGTACATGGCTGTTTGTTGTTTTATGACTGAAATGCTGTTGATAGTTATAATAGCAAGCTAGAGGGTTGTATGGGGGAAGGGGAGTGCAAATGAATAGATGAATGTGGAGAGTGAAGTTGGGTGGGGGGTGACAGGGGTGACACCTGCTCAGTGCTGACCAGACAGCTGCACTTTAACAAGCTGAATTAATTTCTATTGTATCTGCCTGCTTGTCTCTCTGCCGGTTTAGTGTGTCACTGCACACAGTCGAGTGCGCAGCCCAGTCACCTCTGCTGCTGCCTGCAAAAGCAGCACAGTCATGACAAAAATGCAACACATGAAACAAGTAGAGAGTAGAGGGGGGGCGGGATGCACTTAGAGTCTTTCTTCTACTTAATTTTTACTTGATTTTTAAAAATCAATAGTGACATTTTTTTTGTTTCCTTGTTGAAGAACTACACCTGCAAAAGCAGAGCCTGTGTGGTTTTGGCAAGAGTAAACATAACTCTCTCCCACACACACAAACACATGCACATACACAAAATCCCCTAAGTTCTTGTCAGATGACTTTTGCATATGTTGAATCTGAAGTCGGCAAATCAGCAAAGCATCACATCCATATGCACCACTTTCATGCTTTGATGTAATTTTACAAGTTTAGACCATCCGTGCTTGTGTTTATATAAGGTTGTGCATTTTAATTATGGGTTTTCAAAAGTTGTGATGACTGTAGAAAGCCAGAATATGACTTGATATGGCTTGTCAACGTCGCTGGCCTCCCTCCCCACAGGCTGCGCTTGGAGAGACCTAGATTTAAATGGTTGAAACCAAAAGAGCCACTTCATGGCTCTAGATGGAACTCAGTTTTACTGCTTATAATAAATTCAAGCGAATTTAGCAGATGGCGTAAATGCACACATCTGTCAGAAGTGAACTGTGTAAACTTACATTGTTAAAGTTGTGGTTCTATTTTCTCACACCCTCGTTTTATCTTTGAACACTTCAGTTCAGATGCTGCCACTATGAGAGGAAATGCATGTAGAAAAAAAAACATTTAGAAATGCAAATAGGTCTTTTAAGCCTTTAAGTGAAAAATTCATCTTTCAGAGAGCACATTTCCTCCTGAATTAGCACAAATGAAATGGCCACCCACTCACAACAAAACAGGTCCAAGTATGTTATGATGCTCTGCAGGAGAGTTCTCAGCCGTGCCACCTCTTGGCTTACTTTTTCTTTTTTACACTTTTTATGCTACAATATTGCCACATCACTCATGCACCTGCTGTCTAAAGTGTGCATTGGAAGGTACATACAAAGCAATGATTGGAAGGTACCATGTTACTGGGGATGGTTACAGGGGCAAATCCTTTATGGATGGTTGGGGGAGTACTGAGCAAGTAACAGGCTCCCAGGGGAAGCGATGGGGTTGCAGTGATTGCCCTCAGCTCTAATGGGTTGGTGTAAGAGCAAATTGAATGTATTGAGGACAGGCATTAGACATTACCTCTGGTTTCCAAAGGCCCAGCTGCTATTTTCAGACTTGATTTGCCTTTTAGTCTCCAAGGACCAAATAGCTAATTAACAAAATGGAAAAACAAATGTTTTCACGTTTCAGCTGACCAAGGATTCTACTGCTCTACTGACCCTGCAGGTGAATTTCCTGCCTTTTCTTTTTAAATGTCGGACAAAGACAGACAGAAGACAAATGTAAAGACATCTAAAAATAAGATGTAAATGAGCTACATGCAGCTTCAGTGCTCTTGGCATTAATTCTCCAAAGTCTCTGGACCTCCAATACAGGGATACATACTCTCATTCTGCACTTTTATCATAGCAGAGGGCAGCACTGTCTCATATAAAATCTCAGCTGGTTCACTGCTTAGTGACTCAAGACTAAATACTCAAACAATTCACAGACACCTTGTGTCTCGTGCATGACAGCATTGTCATCCTAGAAGAGATCAATCCTATAAGTAAGTGTTTCATTACTCAGAACAACTTTGTGCTAATCTGTAGGAACTCTTTCCTCTACGGGGACAAGTGAATGTGAACCATTCCAGCAAAAATATAAGCACAAAGCATGAGGATCCCACCAGTATTGTATTTAGTTACTTCTTTAATATATCGAATTTATGTTGTACAGCATTTGTTTGCTTTGGCATCTCAATGATTCTTGGAACTGCTCTATGTCATTTTAGATTTATTTATATCTGCACATAGATGTTAAATTGGGGGATGCACCAGAGGATTGCAAAGAGTTTTGCAAAAGGGAAAGTGCTAAACGTTGTGATATGGCATTTGAGGCTTGAGATATTTCATTTCTGGAACACAAACAAACCAAACACTATCCATGTGACTGAAACCAGCACCAGATAATTACAGATGGGTACGTATCCTCTGACATTTACCTGGAAAACACTCTTGCTTTGAAGATATTTACTTACTTACTTTGTGTTTTCCTGAAATCACAGAAAACCGTCTGCTGAACATGTAGTCTTTTATGGCACTTTGGCGCCCTCTGGTGGTCAATAGGACTTAATTCAATTCTGTAAAATCCTTACTGGAACTAAAGAAAAAAGATTTAGCAAATTCTAGACTTAGACAACATTTAGAGTTCTGTGAACTCTTTTCTAGTGTGGACCAGATTCAATGACGGAGTTTATTGATAGACTATATATTTGCAGTTTACGACAATTTATTACCAATAATAACATTAAACACTATATGAATTAGGATTTTTTAATTTCATAGCGAAAATGTCAGGCAGTTATCAAAGATTCTTTAGTTCTAGAAGCATAATCAAAATGTTGATTTTCTGATGCATTAAAGAAAAAGAAAAAAGAAAAGAAAAAGACTGACTGGAGCAACAGCAGATGGCAGCAAGCGTACATTTAATGAACTTGCTGGTACAACGTGAGTGCCACAAGTGATGTGATTTTAAACACCTGAGTAATTTCTTTTTCACATATTTTCAATCAAAAACAATCTTTTACACATTTAAATTTAAATAAGAATGTATAAATACATTTTAAAATATTTTAGTGGTACAGATGGATGCTGTGCAAAAGTCCAGAAGTCATTTGCTTTGACAGCATGCAGACAAATGAGAAACATTGAAATGTAATTAGGACAAGGAAGAAAATTAGTGATTGATGCTCGTTTTGAGTTTGACTTTTGCTGCATTTTGTTAAGGTTTTGTTAATGCTGTTTATTCAACTTAATTCAAGAATAACACGTTTCATAATGAGTCATTTAGTACTATTCAAGCACTGTTTTATCCCATATATCAAATCTTAAAATGACAATGGATTACAGCTAAGGTGTTATTATTTGTATTAATATTTATAAAAATTCCAGAATGACCCCAGGAAAACAAAGTCTGGACAGTTAAGATGGGAAAAGAGGGAAAATCTGGTGGTTTCCCTTTGCCCCTCCCCTGAGCCCCAGATTCAGTTGCTCCTCTGCTGGGTGTGGGACCACAAGGTCAAGACAGTGTTGATCAGGTGGAATAAACTGGATTGTAACCCCCACGGTGATCAAAGACACTTGTCAACATGCCACACCCCTTTACCCCTCTCCTCCTGTCCAAACCTCTCTGTAGGCAAACCCACTGACCCTGCAAACAGAGCAGACAGAGCTGGAGGAGGGCGGGAAGATCCTCGGGGAGTCCTGGAAAGAGGGAAGAATAGATGGAATGAGATGGGATGGACTGGGTTGTGGAAGGAGATGAGATTAGGCATTTACTAGTCAGTTTAACCTCTCCCCCTTAGCAAATTATAGGTGCAATGCAGCAGGTCTGGTTAAAAAGCAGCAGACATGCTCAACTTGCAGCAATAGGTTCCCACTAAAATATTACAAGGCCTTAATGTGCGGTTTAATAACATATTACTGAGCTAAATAAAAGGGTAGAATGAGAGGATAACAAAAAGGATTGCTGCAGTAACCCAAGTGTGCAAGTGCTGAAATATTTGAATGAAATGTTTAATCACAAAAGATGACCAAAGCGGAAAAAAAAGGTTTCCAATTACTGCTTTCTCCACTTCAGTAAGAAACAGCTAGAAAAGCCAGACACACTCGTGTGCTCAATGTTAGATTGCAGATATTAGAATAGACTGAACTACGCAATCAGATCTGTTCTTATATCTGCAGCAGTTCAGCAAAGGAAAAATGACACTTCCTCTGAAGACAGCTGTGGATTCCTGAGCTCAACTGTCTAACACATTACTCATGCGATGAGCAGATGATATCAGCTGCATTCAATCACCTGCTGTGGAGAAGGGAAAGGGTGATAGGTGCAGTTTATAGGAAAGAAACCAGCACACACACACACACACACACACACACACACACACACACACACACACACACACACACACACACATTTGCTTGGCAATATCATTTTTCTAAAGGATTTTATTAAAATTGTTTACCTTGCTTAGTTTCTAATGCATTTTAAACGTACCTGCATTTCTATTTGAATAAAAGTCTTTGTTTAAAAGAGAGAGCGAGAAAGAAGACATGGAAGTTGTTTGCTTCAGCATTATTTGTATTTTAATAATGTGGTCATGATTACACCAGCAGTGTTAAATAGCTGGCTTGATACTTGAAGCCTGACTGTCTAGTAGTTTGCAGGTGCAGGTGAGACAACATTTGGGTTAAAATAGGGGTTAAATGGGAAGTAAACCTTCTAGTTTGTTAGATCTAATTTTCCACAGAAACTGAGGTCTGAATTGTTAAAAGACTTAGATGTCTTTTTATGTTCACTTCAGAGGATTAATCGTTTATTCATAATCTTTTACATTTATGGTTACCTTTCATTAACTTGATATATTTTGATTTTATATGTTCAAAGATAGTTTTATAGGCATAAGCTACAACCA
This sequence comes from Pundamilia nyererei, assembly GCF_000239375.1. Lineage (NCBI taxonomy): Eukaryota > Metazoa > Chordata > Actinopteri > Cichliformes > Cichlidae > Pundamilia > Pundamilia nyererei. Next base: position 180,500 of record NW_005187733.1, read on the forward strand.
TCAATTTAGCTAATGTGTTTGATTTTTACACATATACAAAAAGTTGGAACGGGTCAGTAGAACTATAAAAAATGGAAAATATGAACATTAAAGAGGCAAATGTTATTACTTGACCATGTTATACATCGGTCCACTTTCATTCAGTATGGCAGGTTAAATCACCCGCTGTCTGTTAACAAGTTTAATCCTGGTTTAATGCTATACTCTGGTATAGTCAGAGTTACTTCCTCCCTAGTTCGGGAACACATGAGCATATCTGTTGACTTAGCTTCTGTTGGGAAAGTATTATCTCCATTTTGCACTGGAGGGCTTCTGTGTGAACTTCCCTTTCTATCCACTGGTTATTGTTTATGATTAGAGGCATATTAAACAAAAGCTAAAAAAAAATCAGGTATCATCAGGTAATAAGAGGTGGTTATCAGACCTGAAGATTGGGTTATATGACTTAAAGCTCCAGAGTATGATAGAGTGCAGATAAAGAATAAAAGAATAGAAGAAAAATACAATTGTATAGTCAATGTAAGTTGAAGCAGAATTAAGTGTCACCATTGCTTCTTGATTTGTCTAAAAAAAGTGGGAAATTAAATATTAAAGTGTTTTTTTTCCTGCTGCTTCATGCTAACAGACTTTTATTGGTCACTTTTAAACATCTACAACTTCTTACAGCCTGTAACACATGCAGTGACAAATTTCATAACACTGTTATAATGACACTCTTTTATTTCCAGTGGCCATGATCCCTTGTTGCCATTCATAAATTCATCACCAGCACAATAGTGAGACCTTTGTTTTCTTGTACAATAGCTCTACTCTAGTGGGAAATGTACAACTCTGGTTACTAGGTGAAATTTTAATTGGAAGTGTAGTCTCAGCCATGCAGTTGTCAATAGCTGGCCTCCTTCCAGCTCATTCATACTGAAAGTGCGCACACTGTGTACACGCACATCCACACACACATGCATACAGAAACACAGCCAGGTTTTAGCCTTACAATACAGCGGCGCCAAAGTTTGAGAAAGGCTTCTTTGTTAACTGGCGTAGCTCCTGTTATGCAGTGAAAGTCTTATAGTCTCTGCTTCTTTTTAGTAATAAAGTAAAACTTTTTGTTTTACATCAAACTATCTCACATGAATACACTGACATTTAGGGAAAAATCTAATTTGCCATCGCCCAAATCAACACAGGGATATCATCAAAGTTGAATTGTTACTGAATCTCAGTAGGGACACAGTGGTCAAACATTTAATAAAGGTTTGCAACACATAAAGCAACCCAATGGAAAATGTCATTCATGTTGCTGAATATATGTAGAAAAAGGATATATGGAAATCTGAGACAAATGGATGAGCCTTTTCCAGTTGCCATTAAAGGAATATCATTAAACTAATTTTGCATGTTTCTTTGATGTATCACTAAACTAATGTGTTTGTTTGAAACGCTGTTTACTTCCTAGACTTTGCCTGCTTTATACTCACAGAGTGTGCATTGAAATGCTAAATAAAAAATACTGGGTCTAGAGGCATTTCTGCATTTGGATTCATTTAATATTTTTGGTGATGCAAAATATCCTTTTATTTTATTTTTTTTATTTGTTTAAAGTCGTCTCAAACTAGGAGAGAAACAATCAAAAAAAATGCTGAAACCAGATACAGATTACCTACAAATGATAATCCTTTATAAACTGGACAAAACCACAACTTGAATTTTCGTGCAAATCTGTTAAGAATGTTTTGAGTTAATCAGGTAACAAACACACAGACAACCAAACCAAACCAATAACTCAACATCTTAAGCGGACGGGCACTACCTATGTATCACAGGCAAGTATAATCAAAGTCAGAAAGAAATGTATTCATTAAAAAATTTCAGTGTTCAGAAGTCATATTTGTATTTCCAGTTTAGTCCTTTTCTTCTCCGGGTCTTTTTTCATGCTCTCTTTAAATTAGCCTTTATTTGGGTGGATGCTGGCCCAACTTGGCTCGGCTGCCATCAGAGTGAAGTAATGTGTTCTGTGGAGCCCGATTGGCTGCTGGGGGAACACCCTATGGTGGTCCCATACAAAGGATCTGACTACAAGAAGTGTAGCACAAACTCCAATCTGAGACTGGACCCCCACTAGCGTACACGCATGTGCACCACACATGCACGTATATACATACACTACCCTTGGATTGCTTGTTGCTCTCCCCATCACTGATGAAGGAGCCCATTCATGCCCGCTGACAAATTACTACTGAAGCATGAGACTAAGACCCCCCATTCCTTTGTCTCTGTCTCTCTCTGGCCATTATCGACTGTGTGAGATTTGAGTGTGAGAGAATATCACACAGGGGACCAGAACTATGAAAGAAGCATTGTGTTTAGCACACTTTCAACTGTGGCTTTTTTGGTGGAAAATGTATACTTAAAGTAGCATTTAATCTGAAGTTTTACAGTAAACATAAAACTTTTTTATGCAGTTGAGCACACATAAAATGATGTCTTCCTATTTTACCTTTTGATGTTTCAAAAGAACAAAAAAAGTTTTCATAGTTCACAGAATCAAATAAGGAGAGAGGTTTCATTACTTATCCAAACCTTTAAAGAGAACAGATTGAGACTTTTCTTAGTCTTGCTGTTAATAAGATCAGTGCTACATCAGCATCAATCAATCAAAATACACTCACAATCATGAGGCCAATGTAGGCAGAGTATTTAGTTTTAAGTACAAGAATAGAGCATTTATAATAATAAAGTAATGCAAAAATTATTGTTTCAGCAGCTTCACTTGATATAGAAGAAGAATTGATGGAGTGACTGATAATACGGCATAACAGTTGTTGACAGACTTACTAAGTAGAACTGCATCTCAACAGGACTAATCACTTTTAGTCCAGACAGCTGGTTTACCAAAAAGGATTAAAGACCAGAAAGGAGGAGGTAGCCTGAGGTCTCCGTCCACCCCTGACCTTGGACTTGAGCTAAAAGGATGCTCAAATCTCAAAGCACTAAGGCAGCAAGGTCAAAACCAGGGCTCCATAGACAACTAAGAGACCAAGTATCAAGTGGTTTGCCCGATAAATGTTGGACATTGTTATTTCATAGGCTGCATAGTATGTAAGTATCATAATTACCATATTTAGGGTAAAGCTAAAAGAAAAATATTGCTGGAAAAAATCATGTTAAATTACACAACACTATAAAAAATATTAATTTCTTCTATCTTGAGTGCACACTGTTAGGCTTGAAGTCAACTGAAGGCATGTAAAAAAGGGCTAATAGGTATCTTAATAATGTTTTCTTTACTATCCAATACCCCTAAATGATAGGTTTGGCACAGGCAGGTTACACATATTCATACATCTGTCCTTAGATCACTAGAGTTTGTGTTGTTCTTAACATTACTAGAAGACACTAAGAACAAACAATGTGGCTTCAACTGATTAGCAAAACTTCAATTAAATAGCTAACTAGAAAATGTTGCTTAGATCTATTGTGCTGATTTACTCTCCTCCAGCAAAATCACCAACCACCAGAGTCTGCAGCAAGTAATGCAACAGAACTAAATCTGCAACCATTAAAATCAAATGGGGGATCTCTGGTTGTAAAGAGAAAGACAGCATTTAAAACCCAAACATGTTAAAAGGGATTAAGTGATTTGGAAACCTGAGGGGTAATGGTGATCTGAACCATACACACATAAACCCAGAGAGATTCCAGCTCCCCAGGAGAGGGCAGTTGGATGGCTGTACTGTCCTGACAGTAATCCTCAGATTAACTGATTGTGGGCCTCCACCAGCCAGCCAACTGGAACTAAAGCAGAAATGTATGCAAACCTGAACATGTGGGTCAGTCAGCCAAAGGGACAGCTAGCCAAACAGACAGTCATTTAAGAAGACAGACAGTCCACCAACCAGCTTAGTTGCACCACTGTGTGTTTTCAGCTATTGAATCCCTCTTTCACTCTGTAGCCTCATTAGTTTTGCTTTCACAATCTCTATTTGGAAGATTTATGCTTATAAAGACAAATTGTTTTTTTGTTTGATAATTGTGATTTTGCCACACAAAACCTTCATCTTACATATATGTTTGTGTTATTTCATAGCCAGATAGTAAAACACATGCAATGCTTAGTGTGTAACTTTGAAAAATAATATCTTTAAATATATACCTATGTATTTGATTTTATTTAAAGTGAAATGAATCAAATCAGTATTTTGTTTAATAATTAACATAATCAGAAATTAGAAATAACCTACAAAGGAGAACAAAGGTTTTCAGCAGCCCTCATTCCTTTGCTCCAGTGGCTAATGCAAGTTAGTGTGGCAACAACAATTCTACTAATTAAAGCATTAATATGGCTACATGATTATCTTAAACAGCTGATCTTTACTTACAGATGCAGAGCAAAATGTGAAATCAGGCCTTATTTTAGACATCTAACAAAAAAAAAAAAACCCAGTGAAAAAAAGTTTACTTCGACATCATTCAGCCTACTGTGAAATACCAACTCATTTTTTTGGTTTTAATGTTATTATTGTTATTATTATTTTAGGACTCATTCCTGCTGTGCAGTATTTTTGTTTGGGAAAAATAAAAGCTGTTCCAATGACAGAAGTTGCCATTAAAAAAAGAAAACACAGCTTTCATATTGCAGTGTGTAGTACTCCCTTCACAAACTAGTAATTTGGCTCTTATGGGTACTATAATCAAAACTATGAGACTCAGACTACAGTCTGATGTACTTGGCTCCATGCTTGCTTGGTGTCTCCTATTTCTCTTCTTCCTCTTAGGGATCATTTTGATACCCAGTGGAGGGAATCTTATTTATTTATTGTTTGGCAATTTACACATTATGTAATATGGTAAGTACAACACATAAATAATGCAATTTGAAGAATATATTTTGTGACCTCGCACCAATTCATTGAAATTCATTCCACTGACTGAACCCTTCAGAGATCATCTCCTACTTTAACTCGCCTTTAGTTGCCTTAAGTTCAGACAGTGTTGCATACTCCACTGCAGACTTCATCCGCCTGGCAATTCAGTAGTTAAATAACTGCCAACAAAAGTGACTGAAAGGGTGAATTCAGAGGACTGGGAGCTGTACGCATGTTGCCGTGGCAATGGAGTCCTCTCCATCGCCATGCTCTCCACCAACTCTGTCTCCACGGTTACGTCCTGTCAGGCACTGAGTGGGGGGAGGCAGGGGTTGGTCAGGAATAATAATGGCAAAGAGGCACATGAGGGGGAAAGGTTTAACAATAACACAGAGTACACATTCACTGCCCAAGAATATTTTCTAAACTCCGGACAGAATATAAGATAAATTATGAGAAGCTTAAAAAAGTTACTCAGGAGTTCAAAAATGTTACTGTGAAATAAGGTAACACAGAGTCATTGTTTTTATTGTATACAGACTGATTGTAGTCTACTCTCAAAGGCTCAATCTGAGCCAGGAAAAACCCAGATTGAAAAAAAAAGTGCTGTGAATCTTTAGCAGAGGTGTAATCAACATTGGAGGAGGGAGGAAAAGGGACAAAAGAGTTGGGTGGGGGGTGAGAAGAAGAGAGGGGCAAATGCTTGAAGTGGAGGCTGAGAAACAAGAGGAGTTTCTGGAAAGTTTGAACAAGAGAAGAATAAAATCATGGGCTAATGGTGGGAGGGAGTATGAAGGTCATCCGGGCTTAGCCGTCGTTCCTGCGCCCCTCCTGCAGAGATGAACTAGCCAGCACAAGTTTAAGTGTCACTTTCAAGTTAGCCACTCTTAAAAGTTGCAGCTCAGCTTCTTTTTTATTTCATTAACTGCAACAGCTAGTACTCTATTAACCTGCCTGTGAAAACAAGGACAATACAGTCAATGGAACTTTTGAATAAAGAGTTTTATTTAATAGAAAAATAATCATTAAAAGGAAATCAAGATTTTCTCTTACATGTAACAAGACAAGTCATCTGGTGCTATTCCATTCTGAAGCAGCAGCTCAACATGCTATCATTCATGCACATTTTACCCAGGGTAGATACATTTCTCATACAGTACATTTTTACTGTACATGTTTTATAATTCGGTGTTCTTTTAAGGGTATTAAATTTAAAGCATGCGTTTCAATAGAAGAATAAACTCCTGGTTTATGCAACATTAAGGAGTGGATAATGTGACAGGTTTAAGTCTTGTATAGTCAGAATTTGTCAGACAATCAAAAAGTTTAACAAAATAAATTTAAAAAACCCCAAAAAAACATAATTTTCAAACTTTTAAATCTTATGTTAATCTTGTGATTTTATTAATGAAAGTTGTGACTAAACTGAATGTCTTTAATGTTCCTGTATGGAGCAATTTGTATAGTTTATGCAATTAAAGTTTTTTTTGGTGACCTGGTACACTATCATATATATCAAAACCAGATTTGACTAATCAGTTGTAGCTAATAGAAGAATATAAACGTAAGCCAACAAAAGCTGGATTTACATCTCCATAAGACTACAGCTGAATCTTTTTCCTCATTTACAGCAGAGCTGTCCTTCTTTAGATCTAAAGGATTTCATTTAAATTTTCCTCTGAAATATTTCAAATATGCATGATTAATCAACACAATAAACTCAAGTGATGGGTGACATTTGGCAGCATTTAATCCAACGTTTGGCTGTAATCGATTAGTGCAAGGACTACATGGAATAAACTTGCATGATGGAGCTAGGAGCTACAATTAACGTCCTCCACCCTCTCAGAATAAACACACAGACGAGTTTGAGGTTCTTTTTTGTTCTTAGAGACTACAGACATGAGACACCAGCAATTCAGTATCATCATTATGTATAAATGACTGTATTTTCTGTATTGTCAGTCATTTATCTACTATCACCTTTTGGTCCTGACCCCATCTGCATATGTTTGCAGATTTATACAATTAAATAGGTGAAAAAAAAATCCCTAAAAAAGTTATCCCTGCATTTCTTTAGGGAAATATATAAATATATGTTAAGCAGCATAGGCATTATATGGTGCTTCCCTTTTTCTGACTTCATTCATCTAGTTTGCAAAATGTAATACTTCAGAATATTATTATCAAAAATTCAATATTGATAAATCATTTAAACTATGCTATACTATGACTTTAATCAGTGCACTGAATGTCCCCTTTTTTTTTTTTAAATATAATATGTCTGAAATCATAAAAACACTGAAGTCGTATTGGCTCCTGAGAAAAATCACTCAAAGACCCTTCATGTGGATGTCCGTTCATCTCCCTTTACACATCTGGAGTAGGACAGCTGGTCCAGAAAGAGCACAGAACACACCTGGCTGACCTTACATATTCCATCACAGATGATGCTGTCGTTGTAGCTGACCATGAAGTGGTTAAAATACTTATCAAAGCTTTTTGTCTGCGGCAGCATAAAACTCAGGCCCAGCTGGAGTAAACTTTGTGGCTGCAGGTCAGTCAGTCCAAAAGCCTCAGTCATGATATATTCAAGCGTCCAGTCTGATCTTTGTTTCTCATTGGCTTCCGTCAGATTCAAATAGTACTGCCAGATATCCTTCAGAGAGAAAGAGAAAGGCACCAAAAAAGGGAGCGAAAGAGAAGAAAGAAAAAAGTCTTTGAGTCTTTTTGAATGCCACAAACTGTTTTTTGTGTGCTGATTGACACCGTGATAAATCATTAAGAAGGACTTCGGCTTCTGTTTTTGAGCAATGAGATAAAAGTTAGAGTAGGTGTTGGAGCGCGGGACTTTTGTAGTTTGACCTAAATTTGTCATCTGCTTTCCAGCTTGAACAGTTTTCATCTTTCTTTTGCATTCCTACACTCTTTCCTTTTAAGTTTTTATGCTTTAATTGTGAAACTCCCCGGGATTTCACTGGTCCCCAAAATAGCAAGTCCTTTTCCCAACTGTACCACTGATCTGTCCAACCTGTCACAGCCAATCTGTTAGTTTAAGAGATGTAATGCTCATGTAACAAATGATTTCACGATTGTTACCGCTGCCTTTAGGTGTTCAGTTGATGGTTTCCAGAATATCAGATGAACATTTTTGTCTTTTGCCTTTAATAGTTTACACCAGGGGTGTCGAACTCCAGGCCTCGAGGGCCGGTGTCCCGCAGGTTTTAGATATCACCCTGTTTCAACACACCTGAATCAAATTATTAGTTCATTAACAGGCTTCTGGAGAACTTCAAGACATGTTGAGGTGATAATTTAGCCATTTAAATCAGCTGTGTTGGATCAAGGACACTCGAGGCCTGGAGTTCGACACCTGTGGTTTACACTATGACTTTTGTTAATTATATGAATGGGAAATGTTATTGCTACAATATGCAGTGACAGAATACTGTGTTTTTTCTGACTGCTGACGGCCTTTTCCTGTTCTTTGTTTTAAAACCTCCAAACGTCTTTGCACATTTATTTAATGACTAGAACGCCAATAAAAAAATCTAAGGTCCAAGATGAACCTTGGTTGGTCTGCAAATAATGTATATTTATTGAATATATATCAGCAGCATTTCTGGCAGTTAAACTGATGGTGGCCCAACCCTTCTATAAGTTTTACCACATCCATCATTACTAAACATCACTAAACCACACTTTCATGGGTGACTAACTGCCATGATTTTGTAATAATGTGCACAACAATCTTTTATCACATAAAGATGTTTGCATACGTCTTTGCTCGTTTTATATTTAAACCATTTTAAAAACCGAGGCATTTGCTTAATCTGAACAATAATAAGATATTGAGTTATGGGCAGATAGTAGGACCAGAGCTCCTTACCAGCATAGTGTAATCCTTGTTGTTGTACAAGTACATGCGGAAAGATGGGTTATTGGAGTAGAGCTCCGCAAGATTTTTGATCGGTGTAACAGCCGGTGACACAAATAGAGAATTCAAAGGTTGACCTACAGAAAAAGAGAAAAGAGAAAAACAAAATAAGAAAATTTCGGTGATTCCTTTCCTTAAGGAAGTTAGCAGATTGTCTGTCTTTTCACGTTTTATCTAGAGAGGAAGTTTGCTTGCTCACAACTGGTTTGCGATACATTTTTAAAAATGACAAGTGCTTAAAAACAAAAAGGTGATACCGCACTTGGAAGAAACATATTAAACTCCATTATTAAAGAAACTGATTGATATTTTCTCACACCTTGTTTGTCCAGCAGCACCATGATGCTGTCTCTGTGAGTGTGTCCGTAGAAATGTCCTGCAATCACATGACTGTACTTCCTAAAGATGGTGACCAGCCTCTCGTTGTAGTTCTCTCTTATAGCTGTGATGTTTCTGGCAAAGGGCAGGAACCCAACTGGCACATGGCCTATGATGTACACCTACAGAGAAAAGTAAGGCATATTTAACCACAGATATATTTAACCATCCGGCATCTTTCATATAAATCAATATGATGATCACTATGGTGATAAATATGACAAAAAAATGTTTGCAGTAGAAACTTGTAAACCTTTTCGCGATTCTCAGCAGCTTTCTCCAAAGTTTTTTCCAGCCACTCAAACTGCCCCGCAGGGTCTGTCATGTTCTGTGTGACATTATTGGGACTATAGTAAAGGATCGTATTGAGACTAACAACCCGCAAACCAGGCTTAGCAAGCTGTGAATAGAAACCACCTGCAAAAACAGAACAAGGAACAAAATGAAGGCTACACCTAACGTCATGCCACACACTGAGCTTTTGAAAAACATGCTTTATGCATGGCTTTATTCCAGTTTTACAGAATCAACTGCACATGCTCACTGCACAGATTGTTTCACAAATCAAACAAAGGTTTGCTTGAGAGAAGTCCACTACATTCACATTTTCTGAGCAATTACCCAAAAAAGCTTGACTGATTCATCATCAAACCTTTACATACACCGTGTTGCACTTTACATTAACTTCCTGAATTGCAACACTTGCTGGATCAAAGGGTATTCATCAGCACATGCCAAAGGTCAGTGGTTTTCCAACTTCCTCATTTCTTCATGTGGGAACTTTACAGTTCTCAGAAGTTTGGGCTGATATATACCCTGTACCTACCCATTTAGAAGTCAGGCTACATTAAATGTACAGCAGTAAGAGTTGAAGCTTTAAAATGCAGAGAAAAGTTTTGAATTTGTTGGTCTGACATGTGGTGACTGATGTACCTTGTGAGAGTGTTAGCAGAGCGTCATCATGCAGCCAGAGTTTCCAGAACTGGGCAGCAGCTTTGTAGATGGCATTAGTGGAGGTTGGCATCTGGTCCTAAGAACAATGATGAGCAATGATACATTGTTATTCCAAAAGTAGGTTATTAAAAATGTGAAATGCATCCTGACATCTCACATATACGTCAGCTGGTATCACCCACAGTTATTACTGGGGCTATATGCATGTAATTCTTGTACCACAGTGTTTCTGTTAAATTAAATGGAGCCTTATTGTAAAATAAACCCTTGAAAACTGAAAATACTGATGGATGTTACCCAACCACATAAATGAGTTAAAGCATGCTCATAGTCTGTATAAGAAAACTTCCCTCATTTACTTCTGCAAAAAAAATGGGAGCATAAACTAAAATGCTTCATACAGCAACTCATTTTTAAGTTACACTTTCATTTTATCCCCAGAACCTGATGCATCAGACGAACATTAGTGGAGCAAAAATCATCACTGCTCTCCGTGTAAAGCTTGAGATACTGCTTGCTGTCTACTTGTATAAAGTCACCTGAGGCCAGTAGTCATGATTTCCAACTGCAGGGTAGACTGTCAGGTTGGGGAAGTGCTGTCTGATGGTCTGGGTCATGTTACTGATGACCTGGATGACTATGTCTGTAGAGAGCTCATCTGGAGGGACGTGAGGTGGGCTGTCACTGAAAGGGGAAAATAAAATCCAGTTATTTCACTTTATTTGCAGTGAAATGCAGACAAAGTAAAATAAGACATCTAGACACATGGTGATCCCAACATTTGGTTGCTTAAATTATCTGAATGAATGGTGATCAACCTTTGCTTTTTAACTTTTTTTAAAATGCTACTTAAAAAAAATACAGAGCAACTGAATGATCAGTCGTGATAGCAGAATATTTAAAATGAGATCAGGTCATTGATTTCCTACTGATTTAGTCTTAATCTACTGTCTACTGACGTTATCTATTTCTAATCGTACAGTTTTCCTGACAGCAGTGACAAAACTATGATATTAGAACCCCTCAAAAAGGAAAAATTAAGGTGGAGAAAACAATTCAGTATTTGTCTGTTATTAAAAAACAACATGGCTTGTCTTGTTTTGGCTTATTACAATAAAATGCTTCAGTAATGAAGATTAAAATGTGAGAACAGTAACTGCAGTGAGTTAAAGTCACTGGGAGCAGCTCAGTCATCATTTCTTCAGCAGAAATCTGGAAAACCCACCAACTTCCCAACAGGACTAAATTCCCTCTACATAACACTGGAATATGTTCCAAACATGCTTGGCTTGTCCAATATTGCAAACATGTTGTAAATTCCTCTGTACAATGGATTCCCCATTAAGTGAAATGGCAAACTTGTGCTGCAAAGCCCAATAACAACAGCATAAAGCACAAATCTGCTTGCACAGTAACTTAATCCTCCACCCCAGGGAGTCTTTTTAAGTTTTAAGTGCCAAACCGTTCTCTTAAGCACGTTTAATAAGCCTATGAATTCCTGGCTTAGCTGATTAGCTGCAGATTATTAAAAAGGTGCATGAGTGCAATTCTGCTTACACTGACGCTTACAACTACGCTTACTTATCCTGTGTCACTATCGCAGTGTAGTGAACATTGGTTCACTCTAATTATTTTAACCTCTTATAAAGCATGCAGAGCTCCCTTTAATGCTACTTTTCACAGTGAGTAGATAACTTCTGCTCATCTCTCAGACCTGGAGCTTCAGTGTTTGACTGGGATTGCATGATTTTATTCAGTACTATTAAATGTAGTAGGCACTCTGAAATAATTGCACTTATTTATTTATTCATGAGAAAATAAAATTGTAAGATTCAGCATTTTAGCTCAAGTGACAATCAAACTTCATTAAACATCTATTAAAAAGTAATTGCCATGTTTCTGTTTTCACACCCGGAAATGCTCCAATATACCTGAATTAAAACAATT
>NW_005187733.1:192597-196913 GCF_000239375.1 Pundamilia nyererei
CCCACCAACTTCCCAACAGGACTAAATTCCCTCTACATAACACTGGAATATGTTCCAAACATGCTTGGCTTGTCCAATATTGCAAACATGTTGTAAATTCCTCTGTACAATGGATTCCCCATTAAGTGAAATGGCAAACTTGTGCTGCAAAGCCCAATAACAACAGCATAAAGCACAAATCTGCTTGCACAGTAACTTAATCCTCCACCCCAGGGAGTCTTTTTAAGTTTTAAGTGCCAAACCGTTCTCTTAAGCACGTTTAATAAGCCTATGAATTCCTGGCTTAGCTGATTAGCTGCAGATTATTAAAAAGGTGCATGAGTGCAATTCTGCTTACACTGACGCTTACAACTACGCTTACTTATCCTGTGTCACTATCGCAGTGTAGTGAACATTGGTTCACTCTAATTATTTTAACCTCTTATAAAGCATGCAGAGCTCCCTTTAATGCTACTTTTCACAGTGAGTAGATAACTTCTGCTCATCTCTCAGACCTGGAGCTTCAGTGTTTGACTGGGATTGCATGATTTTATTCAGTACTATTAAATGTAGTAGGCACTCTGAAATAATTGCACTTATTTATTTATTCATGAGAAAATAAAATTGTAAGATTCAGCATTTTAGCTCAAGTGACAATCAAACTTCATTAAACATCTATTAAAAAGTAATTGCCATGTTTCTGTTTTCACACCCGGAAATGCTCCAATATACCTGAATTAAAACAATTCGGCAAAGCGGGGAGGGCCAAAATCCTCCCCTGTGATGTGAAAGGCTTATTGCCACTTATGACAAACAACTGACTGCAGTTCTTGCAGCAAAGGCATAACCAGTTATTAGGTCATCTTTATTTCCCTTAATTAACAAAATCATCATTTAAAAACTGCATTTTGTGTTTACTCAGGTTATTTGTGTCTAATGTGACAAATATGCCAAAAATAAAATCAGGAAGAGGGCAAACACTTTTCACAGCACTCTATTCTGATCACGTGATGGATGAGGCCCATGTGGTGCTCACAAAAAAACCCACAAAAGGAAAACAAATTGTGGGTTTTTCTAATGAGATGTGAGCCAGATAACATCTCAGGAAGTGATACTTTTCCTGTTGAGTCGCATGAAGGCATCTATGGTTGGTGTATTTCTTACAGAAAAACTTTTGACAATGGAAATTCTGAACTAATCACAAACATAATGATGTCACCTCTTTAACTCTCCAAACCACTACTAGGTACTGGTGACAAGTCAAAGAAGATTAAAAAAATAAACTTAAACATTAAAATCTCTATTAATTCTGATGGTGTACAACTTAGCATGATGTGACTTTAGAGAAAAAAAGGACAAACAGATCTCGGCAGAATGTTTATCAAACTTGGCCTCGAACACCTGTAGCAAGGTAGTTTTGCTACAGGTTCATGTAACTGATATGAACACTGATATGATTTTAATGATATCAATACTATTATCAATCCTATTTAATAGTTCTGATTCATTTTAACTAATTTCTATATATATTTGGGACAGGAAAAGCCCTGAGCATGGCTGAGTTGTGCAAAAGGGTTTACTGTCACAAATTTGTCACTGTTTTGCAATGTGTCATAAAAACATCTCAGGTTTGAGGAACAGGACTGATAATCGACTGTGTTGACTGGAACAATGTGGAACGAGTGGTTAAACTGGAAATGGTTCCTGTAACCTCGAGCTCCTAACTATATAAGAGGTGAAGACTAACTTACTGTTAAGAACATGTAGTTCTAACATGACACCACCACCACTTTTTGTTGGGGTTTCCAAAGCTGTGGCTTTAAAAGAGATTGTTCACAAGCGGAGTGTTTTAAATCTATAATTACATGAAATTTAGTATCGCGCTGCAAACTGAATATATCAATGTTGATACACTGGGTGATTTTGATGAATAAACAGACTGCAGTAACGCTCTAAAATTCACATTTTACAATTATAGAAAGATTTCTATATAAATATATTTTCCCTGAGTCTGAGTTTCCATAAAGAGAGTACTGTTGTCTTCATACTCTTAGATACTCTGAACTAAACTTACAGTAATGTTAAGTAGTAAAATGTTATAATCAGTCGTAATTTTATGTGTCAAGAACAGCTGAAGCTAAAAATGTCTTTAGTTTTGCAACTATTTGAAAATGAATCAAGATATGGGATGAACTGAAATCTTGAATTGGTAATGGCACTATATACACGAGCTGTTACAACATCTGAGAAAGAAAATATGGGCCATATAAAATTGTGATCTACCTCGAACGTCTCTGTTTTTACTATTACTAATATAACAGTAAAAAATTTCTTCTAACAAACATCCTCAATCTTTTAGCCCAGAAAGTACAGATCACATACTTTCACACAGAAGTACATGACTGCTGCTGCAGTGTAGGATGGGGATGTGAAACCAATCCAAAAACACTTCTATGGTTTCTATAATCTGTAAATCACAAGTCTGAAAAAAATGAATCTGTGTTAACCCACAATTTGCATGAAGGCAACACAGCAAAGCCTTTTAAAGCTAAAATAAAGACTCTCTCCCTCATCCGAGTACCAACCCAGTCCAAATGATGAAGTCCTCTGGCTGTGTGAGCGATGCCATGTTAGTGAAGGCGGACTCAATGAGGCGGAAAGGTGAGTCGCACAGGAAGTCTCCATACAGGCCGGGATTGGTGGCAGGAACTCCTTTGGAGGAATAACAAACCTTCTTGGGGTCTGGGGTCAGGTGGTAGGAGGGGTCCAGGTGGAGGTCTGTGATGTGCCAAAACCTCCCTGGACAGATGAAGAGATGGTGAATGACCAAAAACAGAAATTAGAATGGAACCAAATTAAAAATCTGTTTGATTTTTAAAGTTATTTTATTTTTTTATGAAAATGTAAATGTAAATGCAAAAAATAATTTAAACCACTTGATTTAATTGAGAAGAATAATAAGCCCATCCAATACTAGAATTACAGACTAGTTTTTCTTTCCCTGTCAGCGTCAATGACTATTTTATTTTGATTTGTGAGCTCAATGTATCTGAGGTCATAGTTACAAGGCTTATATATACTGTATATTAACTTAATAGCAGTCTTCAATTATAAAGTTTTCACCAAATATATATAATATTAAATAACTTTAACTGCAAATATTCACCCTAAATTCAAACCCACCATGTCTTGTGTCTAAATGAAAGATAAGAAAATTCCCACCTTTATATTTCATGTTTTCTATTTTGTTGCATGAATTCTATCAGAGAAAAAAAGCTGTGCGTTGCACAGTTCAGAGGACTATAAGTTTTTGAGTCCCTGGATAGTAACACAAGATATAAATAGCGCAAAGTCGCTAACGGTGGAGGTTTCGGGGCTCTCGCTCACCTGTGCTCGCCAGGTAACGTCTTCCAGTCGGTGCCGCAGTAAGCGGAGCCGCGCTGTAACACAGCAGCAGAAAACACAAACGCAACATCTTCAGAGCGTTAAAACCGACGGCACCGGGAAACACATAGCTTATATAAACAAGCTAGCTGTCAATGATGTTACTGCCCCTATCCCAAAGTAAACAGGAACAAAGCGACTGAATGGTCACGTGACTTCCGTGTTTTAAGACGCAGGGGAAGGAACTTATGAAAATGAAAGTCAAGTTCCTGGAGGATTTGTGCTTGTATAGTTATGTAAGTACATTTACTCAGGGGCGAATCTAGAGAAATTTTCTTAGGGTGGCATGAGGGTGGCAAAGACATCAAATGGGGTGGCAAAATCAAAGCCTTTTTTTTTCCAAACACATATGCAGGTGGTTACATGTGGTTAAAATAATTCAAATGCAGTAAGTATACACGTTTTTTATATAAATATAGTCTATAACTTAATTATTGTCTGTAGCTCACATAATTATACACTTTAGTTACACAAAACATGTGAGTTTTGATCTTATGTACTGTATAACCTGTATATTAAATAAATATGTAGCCCAATAAATATAAAATCCAGAAAGCTACACAACATGGGACGGTTCATTTACAAACACAAGTCTAAATTAAGTTTCCCACTGCTTTTTGTTAGAAAACAATCATTGTTACATGCTTAAATTACACAAAATGTCAGAAATCTGCACTGTCTTGAACAAAAATTGAAACCTAATTGTTCATGATTTGTTGGATTAACCCTCTGAGGTCTGAAATACAACCGGTCACTTTTGACTCCTTTTGAGTTTACGTTTGTATTTCACCCTCAAATTGTTTCATTTTATTTTTCCCCCTTGCCTTGTTTGGTATCATTCTTTTCAGCTCAACTGAATTTAGTTGTTTTTTTTTTCCACTGACATACTGCAT
>NW_005187733.1:198567-199999 GCF_000239375.1 Pundamilia nyererei
CCCCATGCCACCCTTCTAGATCCGCCCCTGCATTTTCTACAAAGATGAAGAGCGTATAAAATATTAAATAGTTGGGCTAATTATACAAAAACTCATTAAACTGACCTTGCAACAATAGCTAAAGTATTATCTATAATAGCCTATCTAACCCCTGCAGGATGTAGACGAATTCTTTTTTTATGGTTCGTATAGCCTGAATCTAAAGAACAGTGCATCTAATTAGATTTTCCAATGCAATTTTCTCATTTTATGATGTGATATTGCTGCTTTGGCCTTATTTAACGAGTTAGATTCTTCTAGTATTAATCACTATTGACTTCCTTTTTCTATTATTTGTTCATTTATTGATTTCCATTATGCTGTCTATTAATACACTACATGTGTAATATAAGAATGTCAAAGCTTATAGGCAGCAGAGAAGAAAATGAAAGATAAAATAAAGAGGGTGTGTGTGTGTGTGGGGGGGGGTATAAAATAGGAGAGAGTATATAATAGAAATATAATAGAAGGATTGAGCATATGTACAAATAAAAAGTGCATTGAATCGCAAACTGCTGCACCAGTACTAGAATAAATAAGACCAGGAGGTAGAGGACTATCTGTAGAAGAAAAAAGCCAACAACTGGCCCAGTAAGGACCCTTATCCCCCACACTCAACTACAGGGTGGGGAAAAGTAGGTTTGGGGTCCACAATGACAACACTTTCGAACATCACCTTACCCAAAGCCAGGACCCACTGTCCCCACCACGAAGGGCTGTCTAAAGCATACACATGACTACCAATTTTTAGGGCCCATCTGCACATTGTATGCAGACACCAGTATTCTACTCAGTCAACAACAGACGCAGAAAAAATGGGCAAGACAAATTGGTCTGAGTCAGATTCAAGTCCTATTTGATGTTAGCACCACGTACAAACATATAATATGAAAGGTCATCAAACAGCTGTTTTTTTTAGAATAATTAAAAACCCCACTTGTCTCTGCATGTTCGCAGTGATGCCTTTCATCTATAAAGTATAATCTGTACTATCAAGCTTTTTCTTTTTTTCTGACCTGTAGCTACTTTAAATCATTCAAACAATTCACTCAGTCAGTGTAATTGAGTAAACATTAACCTCACATAATTAATATAAATAAATAAAATCTAGTTATACTTGTATGATTTACTCCCAGCATTGTGAGTTACAGGATATGGCTTTTTTTGGATTTAAAGGTCAGGTATTCCAAAGTAACCACACAGCACTTCTTCACATTTCCCCTAAGTGATATCTGTTTTGCATACTTTTTTTTGTCTCTATCAAGTCCCATCAGGGATGTATCTATGAATAATCTCTAACTGTGGCTGTGTTTCCTGCTGAAGGTACAGTTTGCTTTCAGACGTTATTTCCTGAATATCTGAATGGTGCACCAGGTGGGGTTTAATCACAGTC
>NW_005187733.1:200718-202643 GCF_000239375.1 Pundamilia nyererei
AGATTCTGTTCAGCTGTTCAGTTTAACACCATATCACTACATCAAGCAAGAGGCAAATAATAAATTCTTTTTTTTCCCTTTTTTATTTTGTATTTCCGCACAGGGTTGCAAAGATGATCCATCCATCATGACAGAAATGTATTCATATAAAAAAAACTTACAAAATTTGTGCAGCTTGCAGCTTGCTTTTACATATGGAGGAGGATGAAGTGCAAAGAGAAGCATACAGTCAACAATATTTATAAACCCATCACTTTTTGGACAGTTTTGGGAGGCTGTCACTCAGAGCACTCATGCCTTCTCATAGGTGCGCACTGCGTGGATGTCTTCGAAGGTCAGATTCTGCACAGGAGAGAGGACAGAAAGTATCATTCTCAAGTTTACCTAATTAAATATATATAAAAGAATCCTCATTTGTTTAATCAGCAAATCATCATATAATTGTTATAAGAATATTCCAGACCAATTGTAAATCAGTCTTGGTTGGACATATCACCTCATCTACTGCATAAAATCATCAAAATCAATTCTATGTTGTTACAAAGCTTATTAGGCTCAGAAAGCAACTGGACAATCATTTAATTCGAGGAATTGCATTATTAAAAAAAATGTTGTTTGTCTGTCTCCAAAAGTGCTCCCAAAAAGTATAGAAAGTCTATATACAGCAAATGTTCATATATATATAGATTAAGGTTGTCTTACCATGACCATCTTGTCATCCTTGATTTCTCTGACAAACTTGGTCTCTTTGCCGTCCCACTTCTGGACGTGGACCAGCTTGTCTCCCTCCAGAGTCACTGTGGACTGAAAAGACGAAAAGAAGGGAATGCATTTTGCATGAGAAGTGGAGAAATAATGCAATTTATAAATGATTTGAAGAAATATTTAATTTAAAGTCCAGGTAAAAGTTGAACCCAACCACTGACACGAGTGTAAAATGATTGAATTTGCATTTAATCACCACAGTGAACATACAATTTGGATTTTGCTTTCTTGTACTTTGAAATACATTTTATTTTTTTTAATGATAATCAGACCACAATCAAAAAGCTGTAAATCTTTCTTTTATTCATTCATTGTCAACTCACTTTGCAGTTCCTGTCATCAGCAGTGGTTTCATCAAACTCCTCTCCCAGCTTGAAGGAGATCTCTGTGTTCTTGAAGGTGCTCTGGGTGCGGATCACCACCTTGTCTCCCTCCTGGCTGATGATTACAGTCGGCTTGGTCACATTACCAACCTGCCTGGTGGCAAAGCCAACACCTAAGTAAAGGACAGGGGTGATAATATATCTGGGTTACAAGTCTCCTTCATCTATTTTTAATCACAACTTTTTTGTGCAAAAGAATATTGCATTTGTGTATTTAAAAAGAAAGAAAAAAGAAAGTTTGTTACTTACCAAGTCCTTTCATATACTCATCAAAATTCTCACTTTCAATCAGTTTCCAAGTGGCACAGAAGGCGTCGACCATGGTGAAGGTTTGCAGAGAGGCAAAGTTATCTCCAAAGCACACTGAGCAAGCTGCAGCTTCTGCAGGTTCACCCCCCTTATGTTATTTTATAGCTTCTTATTATTATGCATGCAGGTGGGTGTCACCAGGCATCCTATTGGCTCAGGAGATTTTCACTGGGTTGTGATTGGATACTTGAATTGGGTCATATTCTTGACAAGGGTAAGAAAAAAAGAAAGCTAAATGTGTCCATTTATATGCTTGATGATGTAATTACTCTCATTCAGGGATGCCAGTGGTTTTGGGGATAGGAATCACTGCTATATGTCAAACTAGGGAATTTTACATTTAAAAGTAATGAAGTAAAGAATAATTTTGCAATTATATTTCATCAAAAATAAGGCACAGTTAATGACTATAGCTTGCAATCTGTGTTTTTAAAAATGAGATTGTGTTCAGAGGTTTTAGAGAACGAG
>NW_005187733.1:203292-206308 GCF_000239375.1 Pundamilia nyererei
TTTTTTTTTCTGGGATTTCACACAACCCAGGAAAATAATTAATACATAATGGACTTGGATTTACAATATTATGAATCGTTATTTGGAAGCAGCACGCCCCCTCCCCTTTTGACAGGCGATGTGTGAGCAGCAGCAGCAAGCAGGCGCTCCGATGGCCCTTGCGCTCACTTTTAGGTTATATGTGTGTGATAAAATTTAGAAAACACATCGGTGCAAATTATAAATCTATATCACAATGTTTCCAGTTTTTGTATTTGTTGTAGGGCTTTCAATGTTAATGCCTTAACGGCATCATTACGATTAACCTGATTCAAATTTTTAATGCAATCAACCCATCTGGAGCGCAGAATGGACAAACTTTGGACAAACTGCCCAAAATGCATTGACATTTCAGGAATTTTGAGTCATTCTGTGCTCCAGATGGATTAATTGCATTAAAAACTTTTAATTGTGTTAATCATGATGACGGAGTTAACATTGACAGCCCTGTTTGTTTGTTTTTATTTATTTATTTTGATTTGGTTATTAGGCACTACTCCAAACAGCCAGAGAACCCCTGCCGCCCCGCCCCTCTCCTCCCTGTGCAGCAAGCAGCAGGCGCACCTCGTTAATGAAAGGCGCCCTTACTCCCCACAAATGGGCAAAAGAAAACCGTTCGGTGCCTGTACAATTCCTAAAATGCACTGGCATGATGTCGGGGCAGCGTAGGTGAGAGGAACTTTTTTTGCAATGCCATGATGCCGCCCTGGGCGACTGCCCATGGCGCCCATATCAAAACCGCCACTGCCCGTACTTATATTTCTTTTACTTCATTTTATCTTCTGTTAGTCTTGTGGTGCAGACAGAACTTTTCATGTCTGGAATGTTTCCTGTAGGGACGCGTCAGTGAAGCAGAATCACTTTATTTGACAGCCTTTTGTCCTTAACTGCATTAATGACCCCCACAGCTACAATGTCTTCATGCTCAACACACACACTAATTACTGTGACTGAATCCCTGTGCGTGTGTGTGTAACTTTCTCAAACTGCAAAAATGATGGCGTCACATCTGATTCAAGCACCAAGTTTTCAGTTACAAAGCAAAGCAAAGCAAACTTCTTGTTATGGTTAACAATAAACCCATTCATGAAGGATTTATAAAGACAAATACTCTCTTCTAATATTGTCCAGTTCACACATCTGTTAAGATATTTATACAGTATGTTGTGTTTTACATATCAGATATGAAAAATGCTAATTTTATCACTTTGTTTAGTTGTTTCAGTTTCATCATCTGAATTGTAAGCTTAAAAATCCACAAACTGCAAATCTTGTTATCCAAGAAAACAAACACAGTACAGTCAGTACTTTTATCATTGCAGTAAAATGAGAAGGACACATGCATAATGCTGGAGTTATCCTGCTCATTTACTGGAAAGCATATTATCCATAAAATACAGCTGAAGAAACTTTGTTTTATTTTGATTTCTTTCCACGATCTCTGAAGACTCTCTGCCGCCACTCTGTGGTGAGATATAGAGTAGCAGTACAGAAATGTATTTTGTTTAAGCTCAGCTTTGCATATGTAGTTTTTCTTAAGAATAAATGTAATACTTTTGTGCTGCATCACAATGACATGTCCTCCAGAGTTTTAAAACTAAACTAAAATAGCTGCGTTTGGAAAGTTGCAGGAACCTTTGAATAGTTACTCCTATAAAAAAATGTTATGTGTTACTACTTGTTGCCCCTGATCTCTGCAGTGGACGTAAAAAGTTACCATTACACATTAAGCAAAAACAGTCACATTGACTAAAAGTATTTGACATGAAAGTAAACCAGAACTCTCCACCAAAGTACAGATATTTGTTCAATTATTCAGAATATCAGAGTTTCTGTTTCTATATCAATACATAACAGGGAATTCAATCTCAAAAAGAAAAACAGATTTTATTTAGATTTTTTTATGTGGTAAATTCCAACTTTCCCAAACTAAAATAGTAATGTGTTTAACAGTAGATGGACTTCCCTCCAGTCCAGTTGTGGTTGGTGACACATGTGAACCGGTGCATGATGTGGTGGAAGGTGCAGCCCTTGTAGCTGAATCCCTACTCACATATGCAGATGGCACTGTAGTTTGATGTAACTTTGATGATGAAGTAAACTCTGGGCTCTGCTATTTCAGCAGGGTGAGCTGGATAATACAGATATCAGTGTCTTGACCCGTGGACACTCAGAGATTTTGGTCAATATTGACATGACTGCATCACACAGTTGCTGCAGATTTGTCAGCTGCACTTCTATGATGTAAATCTCCCCTTTACCACATCCTAAAGATGCTCTATTGGATTAAGATCTGGAGACAATTTGAGCACGGTGAACTGTGGCTCAGGTGGCAGAGCGGCTATGTTCACTTAAATTTCCTTTCTTGCCCGTTCTGATGTTCGGTTTGACTGTGCTGCCACTTGATTGACTGACTAGACATTTACACCACCTAATCAAGTGGGTGACGAGTATTCGGTTCCTCCTACAGTCAGGAACAGAAACTGCCACAATGACACACACGTTGTGTTGTCTTATTTCACTATACTGCTCTCTCTGCCAGTATCAAGTACACATTTTCTTGTCTATAAAATGAAGCAGGCTGATCTCTCTTACTGATGTTTAGTGTTTCTGTCACTAAACCAGGAAGTGTTTTTGTGGTTAAAAAAACAAAACAAAAGCACGCAGTAATAGAGAAACAACTCCACAGTTACCCAGTGCAGCTGACTTCACTGACTTTTTAGGTTGTATAATTATTAAGATTTCTTATATTTGAAAAGTTTAGTACTCAATATAGTATTAATAAAAAAGCTGACCCACTGCCTTATGAAATAATGACATGTGATAAGTGTGGGTGTTACTGAGGGAGGTGTCATTTCTTGGTAGCAGCTCAAACTGTGTGAATGTGGAAATAGCAGCAGATGTCTGGTAGTTTCCTCTTTTTTAAAAATTAAACTTCAACATACACAACTTTGGCAGAAAAAGTCAAAAGACAAAC
>NW_005187733.1:206654-208151 GCF_000239375.1 Pundamilia nyererei
ATAACAGTATTAAAACATGTAATCTTTAAATATCTTATTTGGTGATGGTGGAATACAGGTTGCTGGGATCAGTGGAGACTTCAAGAGAAGCTGAGGGAGCTTTCACTGTGCTGTATGTCACAGTGGTACCTTCATCATCGTGGACCTAAAAGGAAAAATGACACAACAAATTTTACCCAACACAAAACCTCATCATGCTGTGAATAATGTCACTCTCATAAACACTTACCTGAGCACTGGCCTTACTGCTGGCCTTCTTAGTGTAGTTGATGGAAGCATAGTTAACACCATCCTCAAGATCATCCTACACAGTGGACACAACAGAATGAAACCTTTAAATAATTATATTAAATCGTTATCATCATATATCGAACAAAGATCATAGTTACTCTGAGAGTAACTATAACTCCTGATACTGTTTGATCTCACCATCTCCTGACTGTTTCCTGGATCAGACTGAATCTCAGCTGGGTTTAAACCTAATCCCTGCACAAACACAGGTAAGTAACATATGAATTACATATTTTATTCCATTACATACGTACATAAATATCAGTCCTGGGTTTACTACTACACCCAGAACTGGTAAAACATTAGAATTAGCTTTATTACGGAGGATTTAACATACTGATAGGCAGCTGTTTGTGATGTTTTACTTTGTTTGTTTTACTTTGTTTGTTTATTTACTTTGTTTTTATGTTCATAATTGTATGCTCACAATTGTATCTTTTATGCCTATGTTTTTTACAGTAAAGCCATTGCCATCTTTACTTACTTCAGTGTTTAAACCAACAGCATTGTCTTCCATTTGTGTTTTTTTCCCTGAAAAGAAATTAAATTTTCACACTGAAGTCTAAACTTTATTAAACAGTTGTTGGTGATATGTTTAATCTGGAAATGTTCGCACCTTTCATTGTCGTCCATATGACGAATGCTACAATAATTAAGAGTGCTACTAAACATGCAAGAACAATAATATACAGCAATGATGAACCTGTAAAACCAAATGATAATGTTAATGTGGTCACTGGTGCAGTTATGATGAGCTGAAAGCAACAACTTGTAACAAGAGACTGAAACACACTGAGAGTGACTGAGCAAGGTAAAAAATGAATGATAACACAAAGAGATGGACAGAAAGAAATATTTTGCCATTACCTCCATCTGATGATTCATCCCCATCTGAACAAATACACAAATTTAAAAAGAAGAGTGTTCACTTGGGACAAACTTTGTTACCTTTACAACAGTCATGACAAAAACAGGTGTGATATTTCTATTTTGTGTTATTGTGTTATTGAAGTTAATATTCTCACCTGTTGTCCCACCTGAGGACTGACGGCTGAAAGGAAACAGCTGCACTTTCCCATTGTTCATATTCGTCACATTACACTTTAATAACTCAAAAATCTTCTGATTAAGGTGAGATGTTGTAAATGTCACAGTGGCAGTGCAGCCTGGTGGTGATATCTGCATGTCTGAGGATTTCTCTTCACC
>NW_005187733.1:218732-222250 GCF_000239375.1 Pundamilia nyererei
ATGATTTAAGAACTATCAGTTATTCTGACTCTGATGGGTAAATGATGCATCTACATGTTCATGTTGGATGAAGGTGAGATCAAACTGTTTCATTCAGATTTATATGCAGGTTAGAAATTACATTTGCTTTTTGATTATTATTATTGTTAAACAGAAGAAGTGGACTTTAAAGCAGGCTGTAACACTGGAATCAGGTTGAGAGTTTTATGACAAAGACTTTGAAAATGCAGGTGATGGTGAATATGTCCTGCTGCTGGGTTTGGTGAGCGGTGGAGGAAGAGCAGGCAGTTATTCCAGAACTGAGTATTTGATCAGGAGGAAAATTAAGGAAATTTAAGATTAGTCAGAGGAGAAAACAGGAAATGCAAAGAAGTCAAGGTTCTTCTATGGAGACTGAGTGATGCTACAGACACACCTAACACAACAATCTAGAAATGACTGAGTGGATGAAAGTGTGTTTAAATGGCTGTGATTAGGTATTTGAGACAGATGTAGCTGATCAGTCTCTCTCTCACAAACACAACATATGGAGAGACAAAAAGAGTAAAAGCAGAGGGAGAGAGACGGTATGTAGCTCGACACGGGAGGTTTATGTGAACATGGCAGGAAACACTGTATGATAAAATCCTCATCTTATTGGATGAAAGTGGAGTGTAAGGAATTGAAAATATTAAAATGATCTTGTGAGTCTGTGTTCTTCACATATAAAATGTGATGAAATGATCTTCAGCAGAAGTCGCCTTGTTTCTTTGCTGAGTTGATGTTGATGATCAGTGGAGTCTGACAGAAGCAGAAGGGTCTCCAGAGTTTTCATAGGTCACTGTACCTTCATCCACATCATTCTGCACCTGTGGAAAACAACACAACACACTTTACACTCTCTCATATAACTGATATTCATATGTTTGGACTGTTTGGAGTTTTCAGGTTTGTGTCTGCATCATCTCTGTGCACAGATTATTTTTTCTTTAGAAAACCGTCACCCCCCCCCAAAAAATTATTTTCTGAGATAACATGTAATTTCACTCTAACCGTGAGCACAGTGTATTCTTCTCTTTAGTCTTCTTCTGTTTGTATGTTCACAGTTCATAGGAACAAATAACTGCATTTATCAGCTTTAGGGACCCAAAAGCAGACTCTACAAAACAAGCAGGCAGGATTTAACGTGACATATTTACACGTGGTTGACAGCAGTCCAAGAGTACAAAGCTCCAGTGAAGACAAACAAAAAACAGAATCCCACTTGCTGAGAACACACGGTAGAAAACAACAGAATACCTGAGAAGGAACAAAGAGGAGATAAATACACACAGGAAAAACTTGTGGAAGTGGAGATGCGATACGGATAAACAGACACAATCACAGACAGGAAGTTTAACTGAAGCACGAGATTAACAAAATAAAACATGAAGTATATAAACAAGTAAATACTTAATGCAGAGATGAAGACTTGACTAGATACAAGAGAACACAGAAAACTAGGGCTGGGTATCGTCTCTGATTTCTTCTATTTAAGTCGATTTGAATCAGGGAAATTTTACCTCAGTCAAAATTGTTACAATTCTGACCACTTATCCATATTTTTACATCTATAAACAGAAAGCTGACACTTGTGAGACTTTATCAGAAGTGTAAGCATCACAGCAAATGCCTTTGTGTCCAAGTAACTGAGGATAAAACACAGAAAAACATGAAGGAGAGTTTCCTGGCCAGGCTAAAAATATTCTGCAATAGAACACAAACTGAAGAAAACCATGAATCCACATATCGTTAGCTTCATAGCATAAGTGCCTAAGTCATTTTTTTGTGATGACATAGGCAGACGGACAGGATGATGCAGCAGTGGTAGGGGAGTAAAGTTAGGCAAAAATCTCAATTTGACCAAAAAATGACTTAGGCACTTATGCTATGAAGCTAACGATATGAACATTACCAAATGCTGCTGAAGTGAAGCAGAGCAAAGTTACAGAGGTATTAATAGGGACACAGCTAAGTATTTCACAATTTGGCAGAATTTTAAAAAGTTTAAATTTCTTCTGTATCGAACACCAGAAATGTGGCTTTCTTGTTGGAGGTCATTTTTGAAAAGAAAACCAACAACAACAACAACAAAAACAGCGGCCGTCAGCACTGTACACAATGGTAGGCTGGTGCGTAATAAGCAAACGAATAAAGCAGAAAACAGAGATTTGAGATGGGAAACACTGAGAGAGAGAGAGAGAGAGAGAGAGAGCTGTGTAGGAAGTGTGATTTTATCGTGGTGGGAATTAATAACAATATTTATCAAATGTGAAGCGTAGTTTGTATCTTCTTTCAGTGAATTTTGGTCAGAAAGTAATGAAACCTGTAGCATTAGAATCTGTGAGCCGGCGACGTGTCCGTGTACGTGGCGTCGGGTGAGAAAGCTGACAGCTCGCTGATTCTGATGTTTCAGGTCCGCACTTTGTGTGGAACCCATTTATCTGCTCTCATTTACTGTTTTTGCTGTGTGCTGGTTGTTGAAATTAAAGTTTTAACCTGAGCTTCTGGTGTTTCTGGCAAAATACATTTAAATTTAAAAAGTTATTTAGGATTTTAATGAATCGATATCACATTATTCAAGCTAAAATCGATTTTAATTGGAAAATTGATTACTGAAACCCACCCCGACACAAAACACAAAACACTTGGAAACAAAAAACTCCAAATAGATTTAAATGTTGTTTAAATGTAAACTTGTGGAAATTCTTTAAAATTATCTTTATGTTGCATCCAATAAATTACAATTAAAGAAGATTTCAGAATCCAAAAACATAAAAACCATAATCATGATCAATTATCTGAATATTCAGTGTTTATACTCACAGTCCTTTTTTCCTTTTGTGGTTTGTTTACTAAAAGAAAAAGAGAGAGTAAATTTCAACTTCATCAATGCGTCTCTGGTATAAAAGTTTAATCTGTGAATGTTTTCACCTTTAGTCGTTGCCCACATGTTGACTGTAACAGCAGATATTAAGAGCGCTGCTAATCCCACAGACACAATGATGCATCTCAACAATGATGGAAAATCTGAATCTTCAGGTTTTGTTTCAGATTTTTGTTTTATGGAGAAAAAACAAAGATTGCACACATTATAAATACAGACAGTGTTATAGGTTGTGGTGAGTATATGTTTTGTGTGTTTACCTTTCTATTTGCAATATTTAAATATCATTACAAAGTGTGGAATTGTTCTCACAAAAATAAACACTTAATATAAACATTTAGTACACCTTCAGCTGTACAGCTCCAGCAGAACAAATACAGATTTTTTAAAAAGGTGTTCTTTTAGAAAAAGCTTAATAGGTTAATATGCTCACTATGTGTCACACCTCACACATTACCAGTGTTGGGTAAGTTACTTTAAAATAGTAACTTAGTTACATTACTAGTTACTTCTCTCAAAAGTAACTCAGTTACTTCAAGTTACTCGTTACTTTCAAAGTAACTAGTTACTAGGGAAAGTAACTTTGGTTTTACACAGAATTCTCTTGTTAATG
>NW_005187733.1:228378-229636 GCF_000239375.1 Pundamilia nyererei
AGCAGAATGTCAGCAGCACATTTGAGTCCAGGTTATACTTCCTGAAGACCCTCATGGTAAGTAAAGTGAATTGCCAACATTGTGCTGTCCTAGTAACGAGTTCCTCTTCCGTTATCAAACTCTCTCTTTGACAACATCAACACAAAACTGTGCAAGAGGAAGTTGTAAAAATCTTAAAAATAAAGCACCTAACCATCCATCTATCTATTCTCTTCTGCTTATCGTTATCAGGGTCTCAGGGAGGAGATTGAGCCTGTCCCAGCTGTCATCAGATGAGAAACGAGGTACACCCTGGTCAGGTCACCAGTCTGTTGCAGGGCTAAAACACTTAACTGTCTTAAATTAAAATTTAAGAAATTTAGTTAAATGCTTTCATTATTGCAGCTCTTTTGTAGAAAGCTTTTGTGAGCACACATGGAAACAGAGCAAAAGTCAGTCTCATTACCCTCAAGAATTTATCTTACTCACTATCAAACATTGCAATACTGCTGCAGTCACCACTGCTAGCAGCTAGATGAGAGCACAAAAAAAGATGTGTTAGTGATCTGTGGGCTGATGCTTCCTCATCGCACTTCTGAAGTTTAATTTTATCTTTTTCTGAGAAGTGAAGGGGGAAGTGTTTTGGTGAGAATGTGAGTACAACAGCAGCAGAGCTCTGGAGGTTTGAGCCTCTCATGATAACCACATAAAAGTCAGAAACACAAATGGTTAACACACCCAGTAGTCTATAAGAAGCGTCTTTAGGTCCTCATAATTTTTCTGGAGTTTGCTAAATTGCTAAGACTGAATAAATGTTCACTACAGTTCAAAATTCAGATTAGCAGCAGTTTTTCTTCACACAGCTTTTAGTGAATCAGGCTAAACAATACTTAACCACTGCCTTTAATGTCCTGCAATTGGTTAATGTGACTGAAAACTGACTAAAAACATTTTTGTTTCTATTAGTTTTAGTGTTCTTACTATTATAACCAACAATGAAAAAAGGAGACTGGCCATCTGTTGGATTTATGTAAGCATCTTTGTCATATTTAACACCTAATTTTAAGTTGATTGTTTAAGTTGCTGCCAAAGCAAAGCATCTGTGTTTATCCAATGTCCACTATTAAATTAAATAAATCCAACATTATCTTTTTTCAGTGAACACTTCAATATGTGCAGTTATAACAAAATGACACAGGCTCTAAAGCGGTTTCTTCTTAAAATGAAGAAAGTATCTGGATCCTTTATTTAAAGCATTTATTTACAGTGGCAAAAAAAA
>NW_005187733.1:230916-232435 GCF_000239375.1 Pundamilia nyererei
TTTTTGAAACATAAATGATTTTCAGTTTGGTGTCTGTAGCTCAGGTGTTAGAGCAGGTCAGCTACTAACCAGAAGGGTGGTGGTTTGATCCCAGTCTGCTCCAGTCTGCATGCCAAATATTCTTGGGCAAGATACTAACCCCATGTTGCTCTCCGATGCTTCCATCGGAGTGTGAATGAGTATTAATGTTAGATAGGGAGCACTTAACTGCTTGGGTGAATGAATTTGTTGTATAAAGCACTTTGAGTGCTCTGAAAGAGTAGCTATATAAAAGTGTTATATAAGTCCATTTACCAAAACAATATTATGTTATTAGTTCAAAACAACCAATACGTAAGACAAAAAAAAATAACCCATGACTTTTCACATTCACTCTCTCATCTAAAAAGTGAAACAGCATCTACCATATCTCTTTTCATGAGCATCATCCTACTTCTTTACATCATTGATGGTGGAATAGAGGTGGTTGGGATCATCTCCAGCAGAAGAGG
This sequence comes from Pundamilia nyererei, assembly GCF_000239375.1. Lineage (NCBI taxonomy): Eukaryota > Metazoa > Chordata > Actinopteri > Cichliformes > Cichlidae > Pundamilia > Pundamilia nyererei. The sequence continues at coordinate 231,408 of NW_005187733.1, forward strand.
AGACAGCTTTCACTGTGCTGTAGGTCACAGTGTCACCTTCATCATGACCACGGGACTATAGGAAAACATTACAGAACAAAAAAAACATTACAGAACAAAAAAAAACATTACAGAGCAAGACAAGACATAAGGATCTTTGAAAATCATGGTCTTACTGCTAACATCATCCCCACAAATATTAAAAATCTCACCCGGGTTTTACTCCTGGTCCTCTTGGGCAAGCTGATGGAGACGTAGGAAACACCATCATCAGCTCCAGCCTACACAGTGAAGACAAAATAACATCTGCTCAGTGATGTCAATTTGGTTTAATACAGTTCAGTTCTGGTTCCTCCTCCTCATCATAACCATGACTTTTCTGTTAAAATGAAACAAATATTTAGTGCAAATTTATACTGAGATTAGTGTGCAACCTCACCCTGGTTTGATTGGTTCCTGGTCCAGACTGAGTCTCTGCAGCGTTTAAACTCAGTCCCTGCTCACAAACAGAAGAGTAACTGTGTAAAGATCTAAATGATACTTAGATAATTAAACATTGTCAGTGAGGAGCTGATTCAGCTCACTTGCAGCTTTGTCAGCTGTTCTGTTTCTGATGGTAAATCCTGTAATTTATTTAGTCATTTAGAGGCATGAAGTCACCTCTAAAAGCTTATTAGCTCAATCTCATATGAAACAATGGAACTATTTGAACTCACAGTGTTGCCGGCCAGCTGCCCTTCTTTTCCTGAAAAATATAACAAAAAACAAAAAACACTGCGATTAGTTTCACATTAAAAATCCATTTTTTGCCTGATTTCTAATAACCCCAATCTACAAAATAAGAAATCTCTTTATTGACTATATTCACATTAATTCACCATTTTCACATTCTTAACATTAGTTATATTATGTTAAACTATAATCTGGGGATGCTTTTACCTTTATGTTTCTTCCATCTGATGACCACAGCAATTATTAAGAGTGCTGATAAACCAACGGGAAGGATAATGAGCCATAATAACAAACCTGAAAAGAGAAAGGTACACCTT
>NW_005187733.1:247162-253786 GCF_000239375.1 Pundamilia nyererei
AAAAACAAATATGAAGATGTAATATCTGTATAAAATAGACTTAAAGGGTTTTCCCCTTTGAGAACTAGCAATAAGCTCCGTGTTTGTTAATGCTCCCTTGCAAGAGCTTAAATTAACTAAAATTCAAGTTTCTGTGTGTCTCAGATTTTGTTAAAAAATTTCTAACTGGTTGTTCTTTGAAAATACCAATACTTATGATAAAGATGGCATTTAAAAGAATAAACATTATCATGCTAGCAATGTGTGGTCAGATGCAAACTCTGTTTTCCCAACTTTTTGCATTGATAACACACAATAAAAATTAAGATGAATTTAACCAGCATAATTATTTTATTTTTAGGGAGTTATGTGCAGTGTTCAAAAAAATTGAACAGGTGTTATATGAATAATTATCTGCAAACAAAAGCATGACTATCAGAGTTACAGGCATTTTAATTCATCTGCTCTCAACTATCGTGTTTCTTTGTCCCTGTTTTTGTCTTTTTTTGTTTCACACTCATCAATGACAGAGTTTGAAATTTTGCTTCTTTTGCAGACTAGAACAGTATGTACTTCCTGTGAATACTAAGGTGTGACTTCCTCATCAGCACGTTTGTCGTTGAACATTTTATTTTTAGTCACAAAGGGGTGGATAAAGTCAATGCAAAAAAATAAAAAATAAATTACATCTGAGAGAAAAATACTTAACATTAAATGCTTGAGATCCAATATAATCTTTTATTTTATCTTTTACTCATACCATTTTAATGCGGCAAAGAAGCATCACTGACCAGCCCGCTCAGAGCAGCAGAGCTCTGATCTCTTCTTCATTGTCACCACTAAGACTTCAGCCACCCCAACTCTGACAGAAAATAGTTGAATCCGATGTGTTTTTGAGGTCACTTGTTTGATTATGAGGAAGAAAACTTCCAGCAGAGTTTGGACTGAATGTTGAGTTGATCTTGCTAAAAAATGGGCAGGCCTTCAGGAAGGTTTGTTTACCTTCACCAGTTTTTGTCTGTGGTCAGATGATCATATGCATTTATTTGTGCATTAATAACTGTCTACCTTGGTTAAAAGGTGTTTAAGCATAAAGTGAACTTAAAGTCTAGTGGGACTGTACATGAGAATGCATAAAAATGTCTAGAGCGATCAAACTTTGCACAGAGAAAGCAATATTTATTTAAGTATCAGAGGCATGGTGCAATGCTCACATTATGTCAGCGTCCTTCCTTTTTCACCATCTCCACCTGTAGAGGGAGTCTCAGCTTTCTCAGTAGCTTCATGTCTCATAATATCATGTCTGTTAAGGCAGACAGTGTGGAGATGAGAGAGCAGATCCAAATGCAGACAAAGGGGGGATGGAGGTGGACATTAACAAAAACTGAGCAGTTATTTTGGCTGAACAAGAAAACAAACAAAAGCAAAGAATGACTAAAATGGAGGTAACTGTCACGGCTGCCGAGGCGAGCCGTGTGGAATAAATGAGGATCCAATCGCAGGCAGTCGTGGAGAAGTGAAGGTGATTTATTGAACACAAAAAGAATGTGGACAAACAGCAAACGGGGCTCGAACTAAACTAAACTGAGAAACAACTAAACTACAGAGCACAAACCTGAATGAAAACGAGCAGAGGAGGATGACGATGAACAGCAGGGAGAAGGCACGGTGGATACACAGACTGACACTGCGTAATACAGACGAACCGGCAACAGGCAGGAGAACACACAGGGCTTAAATACACACACCAGTAATCAGGGGATAAGAGACAGGAGGGCAACACAGCTGGGAGGAATCTGGGCTGACGGGACAGGGGAAACGTAAACTGATCACACTCACATACGACACGGACCTTCACAATAAAACAGGAAACTCAGACACATGGAACCAGACAAGACATTGAACTAAACAGACAGATTCACAAACAGATGGGGAGACACCATAGACAGACAGATACAGACGCAGACCGAATATAACACAGAACTTAAACAATCATCATCTAGAAAATGATAACAAACTAAAAGCGCTGGGTCACCGACCCAGGACCATGACAGTAAAAAAACATATACAATAAATGGTACATTTACTGTATGAACCGACAACAGACAGAACAAGACAGAGGACAAATACACAAAAGGGTAACAAAGAAATCAGAACCAGGAAAGAAAAACAGCTGGGACTAATCACACACATACTCATTTTCATATCTTAGTACCATCAAAACTGAATGCCTAATTCTAACCCTCAGCCTAAACCTAACCGCAACCTAATTGTAACCCTGACACTAAACCACATTTTGAGCCTCAAAAATGCCTTCAAATGCACGCACGCGCGCACACACACACACATGCACACACAACACTGCGAGGAAGCAAAACCAAGCACACTAAACACATGACGAGGAACTATCAAAATAAAACAGGAAACATGAGACACAGACTGAGAGGCAGACTTGACGCTGGATCTGGGGCTTGGCTAGACGCGACACATGGAACAGACAGGAGGCACAGAGACAGAAACCAAGAGACTAGAAATCACAAAATACTAAAGAATAACTAAGGGAGCCAAGAATACAAAAGACTAAAGCATGAAAATCCACTAAATTTTAGAATATTAATAATCAAAACATAACCACTGGGTCACCATGACAGGACAATGACACAGGTGAAAATGTGACAGGTCATCTGCGCCTGCTTTTGTTTATTTGATTAATCAATTTCAAAACTGCACTGGTCTTCATTAATTCAGACTTAATAATTGTCATTTGCTGTTTAGTAAAGTAATTTCTTGATCTGAAATAGCACAGAGGAAGTCAAACATATCTATGAACTCTTGTCTTTTATAGACCATGTGCAAACAGGCTCTTGGTATATGTGACATAATGGTACTTTACCACACTGGGTATGGAACAGATGAGTCTGAAGGACAGTTAAGCAGTACATGACCAGAGTAGGCCCTCTGAAAATAACCAGATATCCATGACTTTAACGAGACATAAATTACATGATTATTTATGAGATCTGTCCCAAACAATAAGCATTTTCTAACATATATTGTCACAGATTAGGTTTCTGAGTCTTTATTGTTCTCTTACAACCAGAAAAGTTGCTGTGTGTCTTGTAAAATTCTAAAATTAAAAATTAGAATCATAATATATCTAAAGTAAAATAATATACAGGTATGCAGTGAAATGTCAGAGCTTAGTACAAACAAGAGAGGTTTAATAATAGTGATGAGATAACAGGAAGGGGAAGTGGCAATAATACACGGAGCTTTTACTGCTGCTGATTTATCACTGCTCTGTTCAATAGAGTCCAGTCTTCACTTCAGAAACCACTCTTCTCTTTCACAAGTCTTTTTCCGCCCAGCTGGTAAGTTATTTGAGTTTATTTAATCAAGGACAGCGCATGAGACAATGATACACGATAAAGCAATGCAACTGTTGTTTTATACAGAGGTTTTCTAGCCAAAAGCTAGTGTCATACCAGTTGCCTTGTTCCCAACATCGCCACTGACTGCTCTCAAACGTGCCACCCATGCTCCAGAGTCAGCTGGTGTTTGCATAGTTTCAGTGTTACAGCCTGCCTCCTACATCAGCCTGCTCCAGTATCAAAGTCACAGCTAACCTTTGCATGTCTAGCTTTTAAGTTCCTGCTTGGATCAACCTCCCAAGCTTCTGATCCAGAGTCGTGACTGGACACAACCTTTCCAGTGACAGCATCTGAACCAGAGCTAGTGCTTCTCATTCTTTTACTCCTAAGATGGATGAGGCCTCAGCCATCTGATTCCCAACCTGTGACTGCCTGCCCATGCTCTTCTTCAGTACCATTGCTCTGAAGGGTTTCGCCTCTTCTGTTGGCTTCCTAGAAGCACTCTGCTTCGACAGTTTCACTAAATAGTTCTTTTACTCTCCTCAGCTCAGGTTTTGTTACAATGTGAATCATGTGTTTATTTATTTGTAAGCTAACACATCAGTATAAATTAAACTAAGTCATAGATGTTATACTTTCTGGTTTTATATGCAGATAGTTAGGTGTTCATTTGTGTTATAGCAGCTTAATGGAATGTGGAAAAGCAGGGATGTTTTGGGGGGGATTTTTTTACATTATATTTTATTTTTTCCACAAAAAACATCTTAATTAGTAGATGCAAAACTTACAAAACTTACAGTTGGAGTAATAATTGATATTTTATCATAGACACAATTAGATCAGGTAATTCAATTGGACTTAAACAAGTAAGTTTTTGTTACATTTCCAAAACAAAGTAACAATATTAAAAAGGCAAAGAGATATAAAATATTGACTTTGCCTACAGTACATGAGCACACAGTATAAAACGTTAACCTCAACCTCTAGAGGGAGTGTCAGTGGTTTCTTTGTTTCACTACCTCGAAAGCTGGTGCTGTTTGTATTCATGATTGTACATAAGAAGGACATTTTTTCACAATTGTATACCAAAGAGATCACTATAATTGACATATGATAGATATTAACAGCTGAATACAAAGCATTTGAATTTTAAACATTTACCTTTCCTGTTATAGCTTAACTCTATGGAAGATGACCCCTTGGGGAAAAAAAAAGTGGGGACATTTTTTTCTCAGAATTCTGTGATTAACGTCAGAAGTCTTACTTTTTTTCTCAGAAATTTGAAAAAAAAAAAAAAATGACATCCCCACTTTTTCCAGTGCCCCAAATCCCCTCTTGTACAACTCAACTTAAATAAAAGGTGGGAAACTTTAGCCAGTGTGTCGATCATGTGTGTCATCTGATCAAATGCAGGTCATTTTTTTCTTTCTTTCTTTTTTTTAGTTAAAGGAAAATTTTAAAATGTTTTTCACATATTTATCATATAATGCAAACAACCAATCATAAAAAAATGTAACCTTCAGGCTGGAACGTGTTTCTTTTGTTTGTTGATGGTGGAATAGAGGTTGCTGGGATCAGTGGAAACACCAGCAGAAGAGGAAGGAAATTTCACAGTGCTGTAAGTCACAGTGTCATCTTCATCATCATTATCATTACAGACCTGGAATGAAATATGATGGAGCACAATTATTTTTTTCTGACCTGTGACAGAAGTTTAAAATTCACGATCTTAATGTTAATATATTCTTTTGAGAACCTTACCTTGGCTTTACACTTGGACCTCCTGATAAAACTGACAGAGACATAGGAGACATCTTCAGCATCAGCCTGAACAGTGAAGACAACATATAGACTGCTCACTAATGCATATGCGGAGTCAGTTTGACAGGTATCAGTCCTTTTGGGGGTTTTCTTGTCCTATTTGTCTTTCATCCATTCTTATAAAGCATAAAAATACATTTCAAAGAATAAATGCAGTAGCTGTGAGAATAATGTCTGTTCACTTTGTTCTGACTGGCTGCTGGACTGGGTCATATCAGGGTTTACACTCAGTCTCTTAAATATGCGCAAGCTGTTCTCATTTTGGGACTTTAAATAAGGGAGTTTTCTAAAAGTAGCTACATACATTTTTTTGGCAGCTGCGTTCACTCGCCACCTTAGTCGCTTCTTCCACCTGTGTTTTGCTTCCTAAAAAAGATGAAAATACAAGATAAAAGTAAACAAACTTGAGTTTAGAATTTCAAATCCAAGGTTCTCAATTATACTTTCAACTATAGCTGTCATTTTTTTCTAACTCACCGTTAGGTTTATTCCATGTGTTGATGACTATAGCAAGTATTAGAACCAGAATGCCCACAAGAACAATGATAACCCGTTTCCAAATTTCTGGAAAGAAAAATTAAAACCACAATCACTGGTAATGTTGAGCTTTGGATGCTGTGAGCAATAAAAAGCTTTATGATGGAGCCACAGCTCGAGTCTACAGTCTACAGTTCAGACCTTAGGCTTAATAAAGGTGCGAGCGATGCAGTCAGTACCTGATAAAGTATTTCTTTCAGTTGTTCCAGTTGTTGATGTAGGTTGTCTTGATTGTGATACAGTAGTTGCATTTGTTGATTTTGATGTTGTGGGGATTGGTGTTGTTGTGTGGTCACCTTAAATAAAATAAATGTATTAAAAAAAAACTTTAGTTCGGCTTTTATTGCTCAAATGTTGACTGTAACAACAGACAGGCGCTACCTGATGAAGTCCTTACTGTTCCATTTACTGATGTAGGTTCAATAATACTTGTATTTTTTGATGTGTGTGTTACTGTCTGTGTTGTTGTTACATTGTTGCCTGAAACAATAAAAAAAATGCAGACAATTAAATAAATACATGCAACAAACTGTCCGACATAAAATATTACCGTGGCAGAGGTTTGGTCCCTGGCTCAGCTGCAGAGAAGGAGTGAGGCAGTGAGGTCAAGGGAGCAGTGCCAAGAGGCTGGAGGGACAGACTGGAGAGCTAATTTAACTGATGAGGTTTCTCTCTTTATATATACAGTGGGGCAAAAAAGTATTTAGTCAGCCACCGATTGTGCAAGTTCCCCCACTTAAAATGATGACAGAGGTCAGTAATTAAATTACCGAATTTCCCAGAGGAACCCACCCGAGGGATTAATAAAGTTCTATCTTATCATAATTTGCACCAGAGGTACACTTCAACTGTGAGAGACAGAATGTGAAAAAAAAATCCATGAATTCACATGGTAGGATTTGTAAAGAATTTATTC
>NW_005187733.1:254853-256517 GCF_000239375.1 Pundamilia nyererei
CACATTCTGTCTCTCACAGTTGAAGTGTACCTCTGGTGCAAATTACTGACCTCTGTCATCATTTTAGGTGGGGGGACTTGCACAATCGGTGGCTGACTAAATACTTTTTTGCCCCACTGTAGTGAAGCCAGAGACCTGAGAGAGGAGTGCGCACTGATAACTGACTGGGAAGTTATTGAACTGTTTACAGAAACATCCAGCCATATGTGTGTAGTGCCTTGATAAACACTCCCCAAGTATACAAACATACCAGTGTGTCAGATCTATGATTACAATTACATATTAATGTTACAGCTACAGTAGCCAAAAGGTGGTGCATTATTTAACTGGCAAATTATTACTTTATATTTTTAAGATGGAGGAAAAAAACATTTTCAATAACAAAAAAATCATATTGTAAATCAAATACGTCGAGCAATTATATACATCAAGTTGAGGTAGTTCATCATAATTTCTCTATCTCAGCTCTAACACGTAAACACTGCGTGGTGATAAGTATAAGGACGTTGAAAAAATGGTGCAGAAAGCTGCAATCTGTAAGATGGAAAAACCACACATATGTGGAAGAGTGGATTTGTACAAAATGAAACAGATGGGAGTGGATAGATGCAAGACTCGTTCAATAAAGAGTATTTATGTTGCATCACAAGACAGCTGATCGGTTTGTTTCACTAACTCATCTAAACAAGGCTTTTTGCAGAGAGTATAGCATCCGTGGCAGTTTGTCTTCAAACAACAACCGTAATCTCCACTTTTTGACAAAAATCGATTATCGACTTGAATCTGGAAATTCCTTTTTATTAAAATCATCAATATTTTTTCCTTAATGTGGACATAATACTCCTTCATAGGTAAAGTCATATTACTTAATGAAATCACATGTTGATGCAATATTTGTATTTTAATATGTGTCCTTACCTTTACACTGAAGTATTAGTAGAGAGAATAAAAACACTTCAATCCACCTGAATAGGACCATGGTGCTTCTTCTGTACTCATACACACTAATGACACTGCATCTAAAGATTTGACTTGTTAAAGATAAATACTTGTGCTGTGTGGGGTTTGCGAGGTGTCACTTCCTGCTAGTGACTTCATTCTCCTCTGTCACATCTGCCTTCATCTTGGCCAACAATAGATTATAGGAAGTCAAATGTGTGAAGATTGTCAGTTGAGATAAGTATAATGAGAAATGTAGCTCTCTTTTATTTCTCTTTATTTTGTGATTATTAGAAAAAAAAACACAACCAGGTTTCAGTGAGATGTTTGAGAATGCATATTAACTGATATAAAGAGTTCATTTATTCTGCCACCTAAATTTAACTCCTAATATCATTGATGCAAAACAATGATGCCATCAGAACAAGTGTCAGTAGTCTGAAACCTCTTTAGAAGTCTGATGTCATTTTCTCTGCGTACCAAAATAGGTGTTTTGTTGAGAATGTGGCTACAAGAGCATTTATAGAGATAAACATCATGATAAAATTACAATTTTCCCATCATATTATTTTGTTGTGAAAGTAAACTTTTGCAAAAATTATTTCTTCAAGACAAAATAAAAATCAATAAGCAAATAAGGTCAAATGCAAGACAAATGCTAACACCTGCTGCTCTCTGGCAGCAGCACCATGCTCTCCCTTGTTTTAAATGCACTTTAGAACAAC
>NW_005187733.1:259744-264627 GCF_000239375.1 Pundamilia nyererei
TAACTGAACAATCAGGCAACATTCAAAGCATTTTTAAATATGTTGAGTGAACATGACTGGATTTATTTCTTTGATTTGCTGACTGTGGAGGAGACGTTGCTAGGATTAAACTCCAGAAGAAGACGAGAAGGCTTTCACAGCTGTAGGTCACACTGTCACCTTTATCATCACCACCTAGAGCTTAGAAGAAGAAATAATTCTATACTTAATAATACTTAAACAATAATAATAATAATAACAACAACAATAATAACAGAACTGATATTAACATCCTCACTGTAACCCATCACAAAGCTTACTGTGCCTTCTTCTCTGGTGTTCTTGGTGTAGCTGATGGAAGCCAAGGAAATGTCATCTTCAGGTTCAGTCTACATAAGGACGATCACATAATGATTGCTAACACATTAATCCAAACCTTGATTTAAGTATTAAAGTACTTTGCACATAGACACAGTTCAGAGAATGTGAGTCTCTGCCGTGTTTAAACTCGGTCCCTGCACACAGCTTATAAAATTAAGTGTAGGTATTCTGCTGAAACTTGAATATATGCATTTCGTGAATGGTTGGAGAGTGGTTGTTAGGAGTTGCTGGCATCGGATAATATGACATTTTTCATAAAGTGTTATATAGTACTGCACCAAAAACCTTCTTACAATTGCTTTGGTCACTAGTAGGTTCCTGCTCCCATGAGCAATTTGGATAGAAGACAACAATTGGCTACCACTTGCAAACTACTCGGGCAAGTGGTGGTAAAAATATGAAAAGAGCACACAAACCGGGAGCAGAGAATGTTCTCTGTCGAAGTAAAAGCTGCACCTTTTGAAATGTGTACTTTATAGTTATAAGGCACAACTTTTCATTTGAAGGTGGACACTCTCTGATGGCAGTTTCCATCGCACTTTTAAAGTTTCACTACATGTCAGAGAGTAAATGGTGACTGCTTGTAGACAAGTCAACATCTTCCATGTGAAATATGGCTGAAATTAACACACTCCTTTTCAACCAGTCACAAAGTGACACAGACAACTACAGGCCCAGTTGGTTCATTTTTAGATTCTCCACATTAAATCAACTTTTTCTGTAAAGTTTTACTTTCACTATATTAAATTTTTTTATTTTCCTAGGGTCATACAGGTGTAGAGAACTTAACAGACAATCACCAAAAACTCAGTTTTTTATTGAAGAATCAGAATGATCAATGGATGAAACTCACATTGTTCTGTCCATCCATTTCCATGTTCCCTGCAAAAAGGAAAAAATTGAGTTGCGCTTCTAGTTCTGAGTCTGTGTTCTTATAGTTATTATAGAAAACGGTGTTGTCTCAACTGATTAAACTGGTAAAGACTGGTTGTCTAATTTAATAATCTAAGACTTGTCCACATAACTTGAACTTCATCATGTCACGAGTCAGCAAAACACATTAAATTTAACAGTTAAAACGCTGATTTACATTTGTCCTGTTCTCACCTCTAGTTTTCTTCCTTGTGATCATCACCACAGCAGCAACTAAGACGGCTACTAAAGCAGGAAATATAATATGCTCCCATGACCAACCTGGAAAGAAAATTAATCCATGTTGAACTTATTTTTAAAAAATCTACGGATTAATATTTATTTTTACTGACACATATTGTTTTTGTTTTTTTCAAATCATAGTGGTGATGAGTACAATTTTAGCACGTTTTTTGTATTTCCCTTCTGATGTAGCCTATTGCAAAATCTAATTATCATGAGTGATCCTGTTTTCATTACTGTTTTTTAATTATTCTGCCTCCGGTGCTGGATTTGGTGTCACTAATAACTTTTTTGCTGTTGTGGATTTTTTTGTTGTCATTGCATTCTCACCTGAAAACACAAAACAGCAGCCAAATCAAATCTGTACAATGAAAATGTGTCTTATGTTCCTTTTCCCCAATCAATGGCAAAAACATGTAGAATATTATGGCTGAAATGGCTGTTTAAACTTAAAAAGATTTACAGATGAAGCTTTTTTTAATGATACTCTTTACTTTGAGGTAATAGCAGCTTGTTTTCTCACCTGACGACTGAGAGCTGAAGGGAAACAGCTTCGCTTTGTTACTGGACTCATCTGTCACATTGCACTTCAGAGACTCATAAATCTTTGACTTCTGATTAAGTTGAGATTTAAATGTCACTGCTGAAGAGCAGGAACCTGGTAATATCTTCATGTCTGTATAGATGTTCTCTTCACCCTCGTAGAGCCACTCTACTGTGTATGTACAGGGTTTATATGCCAACAAGGAGCAGCTCAAGATGGCTTTGTTACCGTTGTCATGTTGAGTCGCTGGTGAAGACAAAAGATGAGAGAAAAAATAGTTTAATCACAGTATTGAATATTTTAGTTTGAGCTGAAAAAATTATGAATGAAATACTCACTGTTAATAACGGAAAGATAGACATCAAACTCTGAAACTTCATTTCCTGATTTGATTTGTCTGCACGTGTAACGGCCAGCATCCTCAACTGTGACCTTGTTTATAACCAGAGAACAGTCTTCACTAACACTCAGCCTGGCTGACTTAGCTCTAACATCTTTGTGAATCTGCCCATGAGTGGCCAACTCCACTACTGCCGTGTCTGTTGAACCACTGAAGGCCCAGGTAGTACTGTTACAGTCATCCTGACCATGTGTCACATTTTCACAAGGCAAAGTGAGGTCATCACCAACTATGACAATAGAGACAGATTGAAGTAGATGAATTGTTGGTGCTGAGAAAAAAAAGAGAAATATGACACGTAAACTATAACACAAATGTGAGTTGGCGCAAATTTAGTTTGAGGATTATTTTTGATACGAAACAAGTTGGTCTCAAATGTAGTCTCATTGAGTCAAACAAAGTTGCCAGCAAAACTTGTCCTTACTTGTAAACTGAAGCATCAGAAGCAGAAATACAGTCATTTTAACGCTCCCGAATTCAGCCATCTCTTTCTCGTTCTCGTGCTCACTAATGACACAGTCTCTTGTATTTTCTTAAAGTTACACACAGCTTCTGCTTTATGTGGTTTTTGAGGTGTTGCTCTGTCATGGTGACTTTAGTCTGCCTCTTGCACACCTATCAATTGTTAAAAAACATAAATTTTTAACCAAATTTAGTATACATATGAGTAGAGAGACAGTTTTTCGTTTAATGTTGTTTTTCTCATATTTTTAATGCATTTTCACAGTAGACAGTGGTGCGTTTTTACCTCAACAGAGAATCTAAAATTAGAATCATAAATGGCATTAAGATAGAGTATACAGGGGAATATGAATATGACAATGTAGTATTATTTTCATATAATTCATCAGCATTCAAAACTGAAATGTTTGCAATGAAAAGTAGGCATCCTATAGCAGCTACCATGCCACAGTGGTGAAACACAGATAAGATGCTTTTGTGGTCTGCGACCTGCTGGTTCCTCATTGCATGAAGAATTCTTTGACGTGAATGGGAAAGTGTTTTAGTAAAAACAGGGACACAATAGCACCAGAGCTCTGGGCCCTGTTTAAGGGCTTTTATGTGTCTGGATAGGAAGATACTACTGTGGGTTTGTCAACCCTTGGATGAGGTAAACTCCAAGTTCCAGAGAGAGAGTTTACTTAAACTTTGAACAACTTAGTCCCTCGTTGGCAATTTTTCTTCAACAACCTCTGAGCTCTCCCCTCCTTCTACATTTGAAAAAAGCTGAGTGATGCTTTATGTCATTTCCTCATTCATAAAGTTTCCACCAACACAGAGTACAAAAAGATAGGTTATACATACTATTTATTGCTTTTATGCTCTGTGTTAACATGAGTAAATGGAAATTGTATCATATCTCCTTGTTTATTTTTAAAACTTTTTAAATGTTAAACATAATGTGTTACCTTGTATCATATAACTAAATATTACTTTGTGTTTAACAAATTAGGTTACCCACATCTGTTCTTTTTAATGTTTTAGTGTAAATACTCTCCCATGACTGAAAATGATATGTTTGACAACTTTACTGTGAGATGGTTTTTGTGCATAATACACTGCAAGATGGAAGACATATTGCACCCACATTCAAATATAAGACACAAACTTACATGTATGAAATGATCCTCTCACTGATGTGCTGACTTTCATATTTATTATTTACATGTCACTGTATTGAATTTAATAATTAAAAAAAATGTTGTCATAATGTCATTGTATTTAAAGTAAGAGCTGGACGTAATATTTTGTTTGTGGCAATGCCACACATACACTAAAAAATGTGGCAGTACTACCTCACTGATTAGTGGCTCAAGACAAGAACATGACCGACTGAGTGCTTCAGTGGACTGTCCTCTGGTTCTGGTACAATACATTTTGGAATTTTCAAATAGTCATTAAAGTATTAAAAAAATCAAATACAGTATTATCTTTATTTGAAAATACAGAGTATAGTTGCTGCCTTCTTATTTGTGACTGGTAGGATGTGATGCCCCATGACTGGCAGAAGGTGGTGGCAATGGTGCAAAAAGCCATGTCCCAGCTTTTTTATTTTCCTACATCTGTGATCATGAAGATGTCGTGATGGTGTCTGAAAATCCTGAAGGCTTCTCCCTCTGTCAGACTTCACAGAATGACTGAAAACGTCAACATCAGCTCACCAAACCAGTACAAGCCCAGATTTGGATGTTTCATACTGTCAGTATGACATGTAACAAAGTGTAAGAATAAATGTTTCAAGGTTCAAGGTTCTTTATTTGTCACATGCATAGTTATACAAGTATAACACACAGTGAAATGTAGCCTGACACGCTCCTCGACAGGGACGTGCAGAGGGGGGGGGCTAGAGGGGCTTGAGCACCCGCCCCTTTCCTGATGAGTGCCCAAAGTGCCCTTTTGTTGAGGCAACTTTTAAATTTTTTT
>NW_005187733.1:266649-267655 GCF_000239375.1 Pundamilia nyererei
GTGTTATCTGGCTTCATGGACAGATAGAGCTGGGTGTCATCTGCATAGCAGTGAAAATGTATGCTATGTCTTCTAATGATGCTGCCTAAGGGAAGCATGTATAATGTAAACAGAATTGGTCCTAGCACTGAACCCTGTGGAACTCCATAATTAACCTCAGTGTGTGATAAATTGACAGTTTTTTTTTAAATGCAGTACTTAGTGTGAGGATAATTTTAAATACACTGCATTTTACACATTTCTGTTTCAGATTTGGTTTACAGTTTAAAATTATTTATGTCATGCATGTCTTTGAAAGGAAAAAAAGCACATTCAATGTATTAAATATGCTCTTGATGTATTGAAATGTATTTTTAATAGTTGCCATTAGGATCAGAGCCATCAACCTGTTTCAAAACCTGTGATTCTTTCATTTAATGCTCACCATACATGTTATGGACTGAGCCCTACACTTATTTACGGTCCTACTTGTTTTTGAACTGAACTGAACAAACATGCCCTACTGAAGTAAAAGAGAATAGGTTTCCAATAGATATCAGTGTCTCGTCTCTGTGAGCTGATGGATTTGAACATTTCTACAGAGATCAGGACACAATGAAAACATGTCTGGTTGTCTTTTCAACACTCAGAGCAAAAAAAAAAAAAAAGTCTCTAAAATGGGATCCAGGTCCTTTATACAAAGATGGGTTTTAGTAATGTGATTACATGTAAACATGACCAGACAGTTTTTGCTTAGTTGCTGCTGTTGAGAAATAGTCTGAAAGTCAAAAGAAATTAAAAACAAACTGATGTCTCACCTTTAGATTTCAAGATTCAAGTAATCAATAATGGCATGGCATTTAAGCATATAGTATTTAATGACGTAACACTAGAATGTTTGCAATTTAATGTGTGTCCTGTTACGACCCCCTCTGCTAGGCGTCAGGGAGGGAGTAACATACACGAGCCCCCCAACACAAAACTGAGTAAAGCAAAAGGTTTTAATTACAAACTTTAAACAGAAAAC